>NW_024098036.1:0-59549 GCF_016545835.1 Crotalus tigris | reverse complement strand
TAACTGTTATACACCCACTCATTGCAAGCAATTCAACAATATACTACAAGGAGAAGAAATTGAAAAGTGGCTAACAACTGGGAAAACCTACCTAATAATGAAAAATCCAGCAAAAGGGGCAACACCAGGTAACTACAGGCCAATTACCTGTTTACCAACAACTTTCAAATTACTAACTGGTGTGGTAGCTGATGCAGTACAACAGCATATAGTTGAAAACAATCTCTTTCGACCTGAGCAAAAAGGAAACCACCCCAATAGCAGAGGAACAAAAGATCAACTCCTAATAGACAAAATGATCTTGGAAAACTGCAAGAGAAGGAAGACCAACCTGAATGTGGCATGGATTGACTACAAAAAGTCATTTGACTCTCTGCCACATGATTGGATAATAAAGTGCCTAGAAATAACAGGAGTCAGTAGAAACATCAGAAAATTTGTGCAAAGATCCATGGCACAATGGAAGACACAGTTGCAGATCAATGGTGAGAGGCTGGGAGAGGTTAATATCAAGAGAGGACTATTTCAAAGAGATTCATTATCACCATTACTATTTGTTATTGCACTGTTTCCTCTGTCAACAATACTGAATAACTCAGGACATGGCTATCAAACATCAAAAACATCTGCCAGACTATCCCACCTCCTTTATATGGATGATCTGAAGCTGGATGGAAAAACATCATCTGAAATAGAATCGCTGCTCAACACTGTCCGTATATATAGCCAAGATATTGTAATGGAGTTTGGCTTGGACAAATGTGCCACACTTACTATCAAACAAGGAAAAATAGTGAAAACTGAAGGAATCAAGATGCCCACAAAAATAACATTAAGAGTCTGGATGAGGAAGAGTACTACAAATACTTGGGTATCCTTCAAGCTGACAACATCAAGCACACTGAAGTCAAGAAAAAGATTAGAGGTGAATACATCAAGAGAGTGAAAAAGATCTTAAAGTCCAAACTCAATGGAGGAAATACCATAAAGGCAATCAACACCTGGGCAATTCCAGTCATTAGATACACAGCTGGAATAGTGGACTGGACTCAAGCAGAACTAAAAGCAATGGATAGGCAGACAAGAAAAATAATGACAATGAATCATGCCCTTCATCCACGAAGTGACATTGATAGACTTTATCTACCAAGGCAAATAGGTGGGCGTGGAATGCTACAAGTACATCAGATGGTGGAAGAAGAAAAAATGGCTTTGGAAGAATATCTGAAGAACAATGATGAAGATGCACGGAAATTAGTATATCAGGAAGGCTTACTGACTACTGGAGAGACCAAACTGGCCTACAAGAAAGACCAAATGAAGAACAGAATAGAGGCATGGGAAGACAAAGCACTACATGGCCAATACATTAAAAAAATAGCTGGGAAAGCAGATAATAACAAGACCTGGCAAGGGCTAAGAGCAGGAAAATTGAAGAAAGAGACCAAGGGACTAATTCTGGCTGCACAAGACCAAGCCTTAAGGACAAATGCATACAAAGTCAAAATTGAGAAGACAGCACCAGACAGTAAGTGCCGCCTATGCACAGAAGCTGAAGAAACAGTGGACCACTTGGTAAGCTGTTGCAAGAAGATTGCACAGACTGATTACAAGCAGCGCATGACAAAGTAGCAACAATGGTGCATTGGAAGATCTGCAAAAAATATCATTTGCCTGTAAGCAAAAACTGGTGGGATCATAAAATAGAGAAAGTCATAGAAAATGATAAAATTAAACTGCTCTGGGACTTCAGAATTCAAACAGACAAGCACCGGCAACATAACACCCCAGACTTAACAATTGTCGATAAGAAAGACAAAAAAGTCTGGATAGTGGACGTGGCAGTGCCTGGAGATAGCAGAATAGAAGAGAAAGAACTGGAGAAGATAACAAAATACAAAGACCTACAAATAGAAATAGAAAGACTGTGGCAAAAGCAAGCAAGGGTAGTACCAATAGTAATAGGCTCCTTGGGTGCAATCCCAAAACAACTGGAGCACCACTTGAACACCATTGGCATTGACAAATTCGCTATTAGTCAATTGCAAAAGGCGGCCTTACTAGGAACTGCTTCCATCCTGCGACGATATCTGTAATACCATCAAACATCCACATCTGCCTATCCCAGGTCCTGGGTAAGGACTCGATAGGTAGACAAAATGCCAAATCCAGTCTGAACATCTGGCTGACTGTGCGATGATCAATAATAATAACAATAAAGTTGGAAGGGACCTTGGAGGTCATCTAGTCCAACACCCTCCTCTATGTTTCTTAGAGACTTTTTATTTTCCTTGACTCTTCCAGATAAAAAGGAGCATGTCACATGGTGGATGGATGGATGGATGGATGGATGGATGGATGGACATCTATTTGAATCATATGCATTCAATTCCAGCATGGGAATAAAAGTAAAGCATCTACCCTAAAACATAAAGATCTGAATAATAAGGATCGCACAGTAAGTCTAAGTCAACATCAGCCTCAAAAGTCCACAATAAGAAAAAGGTAACCGTAACTTCATCTAAGCAAAAACACAGCATCATAAAATAAGCATCACTTATAATAACATGAAAGAAAACCAACTGGAAATCAACCAAGCAAAATGACAGGTGTCCCAAATGCCCACAGAACAATTTGGTCTTGGATGCTTTCTAGGAATCCATTATATTGAGTTATATCAGGACTTCTTCAGTGGAATTCCCAGCTCATCCTGCAGGGAGGACTTTGCAAAACTTCTACATCTCCAGATAATTATTAGTAGAATGAGAGTGATTTCTTTCTTGCTTTCATGCTAAATGTCAAGAGATTCTTCTCTCCTCCAGAGATTCTCTAGAGCGGATCAACAGACTCAGGAGCAATACATAGTAATGTTTGGCATCATGAAAGTTAGTGCATAAATTGTCTTGTCACCTTGTGAAGCTGGCCTGAGCTTCATGGCCACCAGGTGGTCTGCTGTTGTGTTGACCCATGTTTCCATCATTTGGGAAGTCTTCTCTGGACTTCATACAATATTAGAAAAGTCAGTCTTGCTGCTATCTGCTTTCAACTTCTCCAAACTTCTTCTGCTCTTCTGATTCTGAGATCAAATGCAAGGCAGGGGATTCCTTCAGTTAAACCAGAAATGCTGTACAACCTGAGCTGGAAAATTTCAGTTTGAGTCCTTCTAAAAAGTTTCATCAGTAAGTTACATGATGTTGAGTGATGTTATATTATGTTGCCTTTGAGAAAGAAAGTGGGTGAAGGAAAGCAGTGAGGTTTTAATTAATTAGATCTACAGTTACGTCTGTATCACTACTTTTTTGTAAAAAAAAATTAAGTGCCGGAACTCACACATGTCATACAACCTGTCTTGCCTACTCTACAAAGTTCCATCCCAAAAAGGTGCCAGAAGCCCTGGTCTGTATACAAACAGCATGAAGTGGAACACATTCAGCACATAAAACAAAAGTATGCTTTAAAGCTCAGCAGCCTTGTCCAATAATAATAATAATAATAATAATAATCCCCCAGTGAGGCACTACCTTGACGTGGTTGTGGGGCTTGTGTACTCTGAGGAAGGTGAGACCTATGCCAGAAGTTCAACCATACTGGACAGGTCTCATCAGAGGAGTCAGACAAAGAGTGTTTCTCCCATAAAAAATATGGTGAGACGTAAATTTCAGAATGCCATACCGGCTCGGATGTCGCCCAGGTTAACAAGGTCCGCGCTAGATATTGGAGTTCCTGGATATCTGGTGAAAAATGGGTTGCAGGACTCAGGACTGTTGGCTGAGCAACCAGGGCCAGCAGCTGCAGAACTACTGGAAGAAAAGGTGTTTACCCGTCGCAGATACACAGTGATGGAAAACAAAGAAATAATGATCTGTTAATACAGATCAAGTCCAACAAGAAGAGGATATCTAAAATGAATGCACCAGTTCTGGAAAGAACAACATCCAGAATCAGAAATAACAGAACAGAGACTAGCAGATCAACGCCGATTTATAACACGAAAAAAAGTATTTACAGAAACAGAATTGGACGAACTGCAAAGGTTTACCCAGGGCAAAGAAATCAAAGCCTTACAAGAAGTAATTCAGAATGTAGAGGCAAACCAAGGGGAGTTGGCAGTGAAAGAATCCAGTAGAGATATACAACTGTTCTCATTTGGAAACCAGGCGCCTATTCCTCAGGAAGAACAAAACCTTCTAACTAAAGAAATCAAAGAATTGAAACAAAGAATAACTGAGCATCTAGAACAGCACAAAAACAACAGAATAAGGCTGCCTGCATTGAAGCTTGTTTCAAAGAAACAGCTAGCACAAGCACTAAAAGATGCAAATACTGCAATAGCAAGTATAAGCACCAATTCACTGCAAGAAACAAACCAACTAATGTACAGCACAGCTGCAGTTATAACTGAATACCTGGGATGCAAAATCAACAAAGAAGAAAAACAAACAAACAATGCACCACAAAAAGGGAAGGTTAGACTAGAAAATAAGATCAGCAAGTTAAGATCACATGCAAGCAAGCTAGAACAGATGAAAGAAAAGAAGCTGAAGAACAAGAAGACCAAAGAATACTAATCAAGAAATACCACTTAGAAACAAGGAAGATCAAGGAAGCACTGGAAATAATAAAGCAACAAATAACAGCTATAGCCAGGAAAATCAGTAGATATGAAGCACGAATTGCAAACTATAGGCAGAACCTCCAATTTCAATCCACTCAGAAACGTTTCTACCAATCCATCAATGGAGAAACTGCAAGGAATCAGTCAGTACCTGACAAGGAAGAAAAAGTGCAGTTCTGGAAGCAGATATGGGATAACCCAAAGAAATACAACAAGGATGCGGCTTGGTTAAAAGAGGTGGATGCAAATAAAACAGAAGTTGAAATGAAAGAACTAGTAATAACAAAAATGGTAGAAAAAAGAGCAAGAAAAATCAAAAACTGGTCAGCCCCAGGTGAAGATGAACTGCATGGGTTTTGGTTGAAATATCTAACTGTTATACACCCACTCATTGCCAAACAGTTCAACAATATACTACAAGGAGGAGAAATTGAAAAGTGGCTAACAACTGGGAAAACCTACCTAATAATGAAAAATCCAGCAAAAGGGGCAACACCAGGTAACTACAGGCCAATTACCTGCTTACCAACAACTTTCAAATTACTAACTGGTGTAGTAGCTGATGCAGTGCAACATCATCTAGTTGAAAACAATCTCTTTCCACCTGAGCAGAAAGGAAACCGCCCCAATAGCAGAGGAACAAAAGATCAACTCCTAATAGACAAAATGATCTTGGAAAACTGCAAGAGAAGGAAGACCAACCTGAATGTGGCATGGATTGACTACCAAAAAGGCATTTGACTCTCTGCCAATTGATTGGATAATAAAGTGCCTAGAATATAACAGGAGTCAGTACGAAAATGAAATTTGTGCAAAGATCAATGGCACAATGGAAGACACAGTTGCAGATCAATGGTGAGAAGCTGGGAGAGGTTAATATCAAGAGAGGAATATTTCAAGGAGATTCATTATCACCATTACTATTTGTTATTGCACTGTTTCCTCTGCAACAATACTGAATACTCAGGACATGGCTATCAAACATCAAAAACATCTGCTAGACTATCCCACCTCCTTTATATGGATGATCTGAAGCTGTATGGAAAAACATCATCTGAAATAGAATCGCTGCTCAACACTGTCCGTATATATAGCCAAGATATTGTAATGGAGTTTGGCTTGGACAAATGTGCCACACTTACTATCAAACAGGAAAATAGTGAAAACTGAAGGAATCAAGATGCCCCACGAAAATAACATTAAGAGTCTGGATGAGGAAGAGTACTACAAATACTTGGGTATCCTTCAAGCTGACAACATCAAGCACACTGAAGTCAAGAAAAAGATTAGAGGTGAATACATCAAGAGAGTGAAGAAGATCTTAAAATCCAAACTCAATGGAGGAAATACCATAAAGGCAATCAACACCTGGGCAATCCCAGTCATTAGGTACACAGCTGGAATAGTGGACTGGACTCAAGCAGAACTAAAAGCAATGGATAGGCAGACCAGAAAAATAATGACAATGAATCATGCCCTTCATCCACGCAGTGACATTGATAGACTTTATCTACCAAGGCAAATAGGTGGGCGTGGAATGCTACAAGTACATCAGATGGTTGAAGAAGAAAAAATGGCTTTGGAAGAATATCTGAAGAACAATGATGAAGATGCACTGAAATTAGTATATCAGGAAGGTTTACTAACTACTGGAGAGACCAAACTGGCCTACAAGAAAGATCAAATGAATAACAGAATAGAGGCATGGGAAGGACAAGCACTACATGGCCAATACATGAAAAAAATAGCTGGGAAAGCAGATAACAATAAAACTGGCAATGGCTAAGAGCAGGAAAATTGAAGAAAGAGACGAGGGACTAATCTGGCTGCACAAGACCAAGCCTTAAGGACAAATGCATACAAAGTCAAAATTGAGAAGACAGCAACAGACAGTAAGTGCCGCCTAGCAAAGAAGCTGAAGAAACAGTGGGAACACTTGGTAAGCTGTTGCAAGAAGATTGCACAGACTGACTACAAGCAGCGGCATGACAAAGTAGCAACAATGGTGCATTGGAAGATCTGCAAAAAATATCATTTGCCTGTAAGCAAAAACTGGTGGGATCATAAAATAGAGAAAGTCATAGAAAATGATAAAATTAAACTGCTCTGGGACTTCAGAATTCAAACAGACAAGCACCTGCAACATAACACCCCAGACTTAACAATTGTCGATAAGAAAGACAAAAAAGTCTGGATAGTGGACGTGGCAGTGCCTGGAGACAGCAGAATAGACGAGAAAGAACTGGAGAAGATAACAAAATACAAAGACCTACAAATAGAAATAGAAAGACTGTGGCAAAAGCAAGCAAGGGTAGTACCAATAGTCATAGGCGCCTTGGGTGCAATCCCAAAACAACTGGAGCACCACTTGAACACCATTGGCATTGACAAATTCACTATTAGTCAATTGCAAAAGGCGGCCTTACTAGGAACTGCTTCCATCCTGCGACGATATCTGTAATACCATCAAACATCCACATCTGCCTATCCCAGGTCCTGGGTAAGGACTCGATAGGTAGACAAAATGCCAAATCCAGTCTGAACATCTGGCTGACTGTGCGATGATCCATAATTATAATAATAATTATAATAATAACAACAACAACAATAATAATAATAACAACAACAACAACAACAATAATAGAGTTGGACCTTGGAGGTCTTCTTGTCCAACCCCCTGCTCAGGCGAGAAACCCTATACCATTTTAGACAAATGGCTGTCCAGTCTCTTCTTAAAAACTTCCAGTGTTGGAGCACCTACAACTTCTGCAGGCAAGTTGTTCCACTGATTAATTGTTCTAAATGTCATGAAATTTCTCCTTAGTTCTAGGTTGCTTCTCTCTTTGGTTAAATTCCATCCGTTGCTTCTTGTCCAGCCTTCAGGTACTTTGGAAAATAGCTTGACTCCCTCTTCTTTGTGGCAACTGCTGAGATATTGGAGCTCTGCTATCATGTCACATTCCCCCCCCCCATCCTTCTCTTCATTAAACTAGACATACCCAATTCCAGCAACCGTTCCTAATATGGAACACATTCAGCAGATAAAACAAAAGTATGCTTTAATGCTCAGCACCCTTGTCCAACTGATCTCTACATGGACAACTTACTTTCATCTCTCAAGGTGATTAGCTTGGGAAGTCATGGTTATGATCTCAGCGTGTCCATCAAAGAAAAGGACAGGAGTCTCTAATTGGTTAGTTCTGATCAATCCCTATTCAGAAAAAAGTCTATCCCTCTATTAATGCAGCTCAGCACTGTGTTGCCTTTTTTGGCAGCTGCAGCACACTGCTGGCTCATATTTAAGTGATTGTCCACTAGGACTCTGAGATCCCTCTCACAATTACTACTATTGAGCAAGGTGCCACCAATGCTGTACTTGTGCATTTGGTTTTTCTTGCCTAAATGTAGAACCTTACTTTTTTAACCATTGAATTTCATTTTTTTTATTGAAAGTTTTATAAATTTTACAAAAAAACAAAAACAATACAAAACAAAAAAGAACATATACAAAAAGGAAACTAAACATTACATATATATAAAGAAAAAGAAAAAAAAAAACCCCAACCCCCACCCCACACAAAAACCCCTCCCTTCCCCCCCCCCTGAGCTTCCCAGAGCAGAATATAGGCTTAATTAAAAATTAAAGAATAAAAATAAGAAATTAAATTAAAGATTTTATATTTATATATAAAAAAAGAAAAAGAAAAAAAAATACCTATATATATATATAGAATAAAACTTATGAAAAAGCTATATGATATTTTTGTATACCCAATCTAAATTGTGTAAATTTTATCCATTTGTCCCAAACAGCATAAAACTTCTTTTGAGTTTGTTGCTTTAAGAAAGCCGAAATCTTTGCCATTTCCGCCAAATAAGCTACTTTAAAAAACCATTCCTGCAATGTAGGCAAAGATTCCTTCTTCCAATATTGTCCTACTAACAGCCTCGCAGCTGTAATCAAGTTTAACATCAATATAACCTCCTTTGTATCACAATCAATAACTATACCTAACAAAAATAATTGTGGAGTAAATTTTACCCTCCTTTTAAAAATTCTCTGGATATTCCACCATATCTTAATCCAGAATGCTTTTATCTCTCTACACGACCACCAAATATGATAATAAGTAGCATCCATACAACCACATCTCCAATATTTAGGTTGTAAGTCAGGGTACATAAAAGACATTTTTTGTGGATCAAGGTGCCATCTATAAAACATTTTATAAAAATTCTCCCTTAAGTTCTGTGCTTGTGTAAATTTGACATTTCTCACCCAAAGAATTTCCCAGGTGTCCAATGGAACTGGCTCACCAAAATTCTGCGCCCATCTAATCATACAATCTTTAATTAGTTCCGTTTCTGAATCCAATTCAACTAAAACCCCATAGATCCTCTTAATGTGGGTTTGTCTTTGATACTTCACTTGCTTAATAAGATTTTCATCTTCTCTGTAAAAACCCACCTTACAGTCCATCTTCCATCTATCTAATAATTGCCTATATTGGAACCAAGAATAAATAATATTTTCTTGTGCTAACTCTTCCCGTGATTTTAACTGCCAGTTTTGTCCATCCCAGTTAAGTAACTGTCTATAAGACACCATATCCATTTTAACCCCTCTTTTTATTCCTTCTATTGCATGCCAAGGTATAGCCCATAATGGTACTTTGAAATCACTTTTATAATATTTTCTCCAAACCCTAAGTAAAGAAATTCTTAAGATATGAGATTTAAAAGCCCAATCCATTTTTTTATTAAATATTAAGTAGGCATGCCACCCATAAATAAATCCCATCCCTCTAAATGAAGTATCTCAGGATTTGTCAAATTTACCCAATCACTAATTGATGTTAAAACCACCGCATCATAATATAATTTCAAATTTGGTATCTTTAATCCACCCCTCTCACGGAAGTCTTGCATAATTTTAAACTTAACCCTTGGCTTTTTCCCTGCCCAAATAAATTTATTAAGACCCTTTTGCCACTCACTTAAGTTAATCTCATTTTTCAAAATCGGTAGCATTTGAAACAGAAAAATAAACTTGGGTAGAATATTCATTTTTATCACTGCAATTCTTCCCAAGAGGGATAATTGCAACTTCTCCCAATTCTTCAAGTCCTTCTGTACCCTGACCCACAGCCTTTCATAGTTATTTTTAAATAATTTTACATTAGAAACAGACAACGTCACCCCCAAATATTTTACCTTGTTAACAATCTCAAAACCTGTCAAATTAGCCAAAATCTGCTTCTCCTGACTAGACATATTTTTAGGTAAAATTTTAGTCTTATTTACATTAATCTTGAAACCCGAAACCAAACCATAATGATGAATCAACTGTAATAAGTTTACTACAGAATACTCAGGTTGCGACAAAGTAACAACCAAGTCGTCCGCAAAAGCTCTCAACTTGTATTCTTTTTTATTAACTTCTATTCCTTTAATTTCCTGAGACTCTCGAATTTTGATCAATAATATTTCCAGTGTTAAAACAAACAACAGTGGCGACAAAGGACACCCCTGTCTAGTACCTTTTTCTATTGTAAAAACCTCCGACAAACCTCCATTAACAATAAGTTGAGCCGTTTGTTTTTGATATATTACCATGAAGGCTTGTAATATCTTTTCACCAAAATTCATTTCTTCCATTACTCTTAACATAAAGTGCCAATTCAATTGATCAAATGCTTTTTCAGCGTCTAGAAATATGAGCCCTGCAGAAACTTGGTTGTTCTTGTCTAAATATTCTAATAAATTAATAATTTGTCTAACATTATTTTTCATATACCTTCCTGTTATAAACCCTGATTGATCTTTATGCACAAGATGATGCACCACCCTCATAAGCCTATTTACCAAAATTTTAACAAATATCTTATAATCCACATTTAAAAGAGATATAGGCCTATAATTTTTTGGTAAGGTAAGATCTTGATCCTCCTTTGGAATCAATGATATAAACGCACTACGCCATGATGGAGGAATCTCTAAACCCTGTAAGATACCATTAAAAAGATCATTTAATGGTTGAATCATCTCCTCCATTAAAGCTTTATAATAAACAGCTGTTAACCCATCCGTACCCGGTGCTTTCCCTAATTTCAATTGTTGAATTGCTGAGGCAATTTCCTCCTTAGTAATTAAACCATTAATTTAATGTTTCTGATCCTCAGTCAGTTTAGGAAAACTTGCCTCAGCTAAATATTTATTTATATCTAGCAGTTGCACATTAGTAGATTTGTATAACTTTTGATAATAATCCAAAAAAGATTTTTTGATCAATTCCTTCTGAAAAACTAGTTTACCCTTATAATTTATTTTCTCTATTATTCTTTGTCTCTGTTTCTTTCTTAATTGATAAGCCAACCATCTCCCAGGCTTATTAGCATTACAAAATGTATTTTGTTTCATAAACAATAAATTGGTTGCAGCTTGATCTGCTATCAACATATTAAATTGTGACTTTAATAACTTTAAAGATTCTTTGATACTTTCATCAGAAGGATTTAAAATCAAAGCCATTTCTTTTAATTTAATTTCATCTTCAAGTTCTCTACGTTTCTGAATCTGCTTCCGCTTGTGACAATTATTCATTTTTATCAAAACACCACGCATAAATGCTTTACCTGCATCCCATACCATTGACATTGAAGTCCCCTTATGCATATTCAAAACAAAATAGTCCTTTAAACACTCTTTTAACTTTTGAACATTCTTCTCTTGTCTAAACAAGTTTTCATTAACTCTCCAGGATCTCCTTTCCTCTTTCTCTTGAGTCAGCTCCATCCAAACTGGGCTATGATCCGTCAGTGATCTAGGAAAAATCTTTACATTCTTTACTTTATTATACAAGTCAGTAGTAATCAAAAAAAAATCAATTCTTGAAAAAGATTGGTGTCTATCAGAAAAAAAAAGTAAAGTCTCTCTCCTCTTGATTACATTCCCGCCAATAGTCCCTTAATTCCCAGTCTTCCTTCATATCAAAAAAGGCTTTAGGTAACCTTGCCTGTTTAAAAAAAGGAGAGGAACCTTTCTTGTCCCTTTGTATATCTAGGACACCATTCCAATCACCCATTAATACCACTGATCTATAGTCAAGCAAAGTTATTTTTTGATGTAACTGCTTATAAAATTGTTCCTGTTGTTGATTTGGAGCATAAAGTCCCACTATAAGTACTTTCTTACCATATATACCAAGTTCAATCATCACATATCTCCCCTGGGGATCTGATTCTACCAGACAAGCTGGTAGGTTTTGTTTAACATATATAACAACTCCCCCTTTCTTCCCAGGGGCAGCAGATATAAAATGAGATCCCAAACGAGCATTGACTAAATATTTCTGATCTTTAAGTAAAATATGAGTTTCCTGTAAACAAATAACATCATTGGTATGTTGCTTCAAATAATAAAAGATTTTTTTCCGTTTCTGAGGAGAATTCAATCCATTAACATTCCAGGTCAAAAACTTTGCCATCTCCCTTGGCACGCAGCCTGGAGAAGACACCATCAAAATCTGAAAGAGCTCCGTGTGTTGCATAACTCTTGGGTCTTGCTCCTCCCACCGGCGGTGATGCACTTCCAGGAGAACTCTCTTTGGGCTCTTTTTTACGTTGCTCCTTCTCTTTACGCTTATAGGCTGCGCGAGTCATCCTCTGCTCTTTAACCTCCGTCTGGCGTTGCCTTACAGCTTCTATTATCCCAGCGGAGACCAAATCTAGTGCCTCAGATTGCTGCTCGACTTCCTTGCCACTCGAAGATTTCCGACCAGATGAAGTTGAGCCTGCACCCAGGACCGAAGTATAAAAGTCTCTAGCTTTGTCAACTGTATTCAATCTATAACGTGTCCCAGCATGGCTCAATACAATACCCATCGGAATTTCCCATCTAAATGGCATCGATCTAGCTTTAAGCTCATTGGTTAGAAAAGCAAAGTCTTTCCTGCTTCTTAAAATTTTGGATGGGATTTCCTTCAGAATGATGACATCTTGGGCGGCAATCTGAAATCTTTTATTGTAAAAAGCTTGTATAATCTCATTCCGCAGGGACTTCTTTGTGAAATAAATCACCACATCTCTAGGCAAATTCTTCTGCTTAGCAATCCAGGAGTTGAGTCTATAAATTTTTTTCACTTCTCTCTGTAATTCTCCTTTATCCATATCCAAGGCCAACGCCAGATCAGTAAGGACCACCTCCACCAAATCTTGATTCATATCTTCCTTGAGGCCTCTAATCCTCAGGGCATACTCCATCTGTCTGTACTGAAACATCAAAATATCTTCTTGTGAGGAGTCCACCTTCCTTTCCACATCTTGAATTTTGTCATCCAAGGAATCAACTTTGTCTTCCACTTCCTCAAGCCTTGCATCGAGCTTAACCACCACAGTAGCCAAACCTGAAACAGCTGCAAGTATATCTTGTCGTAGATCATTATTATTTTCTTGCAATTTAGTCTTTATCCCAGTTATCTCTTCTTTAAGATCAGATTTAATTTCTGATTTAATCTGTGAGACAAATTGATTCATTTCCTCTCTCATTTGGACTACAATCTCTCCCATTATACCTCTAGCCTCTTGTACTGAAAGTCCAGGTAGAGGAGGGGAGGGTGGTGGCTGAGCCGGTGGCACATGTTTAGATTGTTGTTGTAATTGTGCAGTGGAAGTTATAGGAGAAGAAATAACCTTGGGTATTGAGGAAGGCTGCTGCCTCTTTGAAGCCATTTTAAAAAGCACAATTCTCACTTCCCTTTCCCCTCCACACAAGAAGGGAGGAGGAAAGAGAAAAAAAAAGTTAAAAAGAGACAAACTATAGTCCTTGAAAATCCAGAGTAAATTCAAAGAATAAAAATAAAAGAGCAAACAGTTCAAAAGAAAAAATTCTGAGCCAAAAGCAAAAGCAAAAGCAAAAACCGGTCTTTAAAAAGGGAAAGTAAAACAAAAAAGAAAGGAAAAAAAAACTCCGACACTTTCAAAACGCCATCTTAAATCCTTTCGCTAATATAACAAAGAAAAGGAGGAAAAATAGTAGAAATCAAATAATAAAAAAAAATAAACACCTAAATTATATAACAAAAATCCTTTAAACTGCTCCGTCCGTTTAAAAATTACTCACCAAAATGCTATAAACACGGAGATAGAAGCGGCGGTTTCTTTTGCTTCCTAGGAAGCAAAAACAGCTGGGAGGCGGAGATCAGCAGGAGCTCCGAGGGAACACTCCTTTCACCCCCTCTAGAAATAAATCCAGAGGGGGTTCGGGGGTTCTACCTCTATCCCTGCACTCTCTATCCCTTCCCTTTGCCCGGGAAGGGAATTCCGAGCCGCGGGCCAGCTGATGCACGCTGCGCTCCGCGGCTCTAACGCTTCCCCAGCTGGACGGCTAAAAGATAGCCGCCATCGCCGTCGCCTCACACCGGAAGCTCCCCCATTGAATTTCATTTTGTTAGATAGTGCCCAGTGTTCAAGTCTGTCCAGGTCCTCCTGTATCCTAAGCCTGTCTTCTGGAGGGTTGGCTATTCCTGCCAGCTTGGTGTCATCTATAAATCTGATGAGTTCCTCATCTATCCCCTCATCCAAATCATTGATGATTCTCTATATTCTATTTCCCTATCTCATTCATACATAGACTCATACACACATACATGCACATTATAAAAATATAACCTGTGTATTATAGTCCTTTGAGTGAATCTCAATTCCTGTTCCTACATGGTAAGGTCCATGCTTGTTTCTGAGCTGCATTTTCAGACATAGTTTGCCATAATCTTTTCCTGTGATGTTTTTGGACTCCTCAGCCTGAGGTGTGAGAGAGTCCAAGGGACAACAATACCCAGATTGTCTGGAATGTGTCTGTTTTAAACAATGTAAGTAGAGAAGAGGAACTTTGAGGACAAAAACCTGTGCAGTCACAATAGCATATATGAAATGTATTAACAGAATAACAGAGTTGGACGAGATCTTGGAGGTCTTCTAGACCAACCCTCTGCACAAGCAGGAAACCCTATAACCTTCTAGACAAACAGCTGTCCAATCTCTTATTAAAAGCCTCCAGTGATGGAGCATCCACAACATCTGAAGGGAAGCCATTCCACTAGTTAATCATTCTCACTGTCAGGAAATTTCTCCTTAGTTCTAGGTTGATATTTTCACTGAATGCAACATTATGGCAAAAACCATGTATCTTTTCAGGAAAACAGATGTGATGTACTGGAAAATTTTGTCCTTCCTCTTTGCAATTCAGGAAGTCAACAAAGATCCCCTCCTCTTACCCAACCTCACCCTTGGTTACAACCTCCATGACAACTTTCGAGACAGAGGATTGACATTGGATGGTCTGTTGGATTTGCTTTCGACTGGAGAGGCCAATGTTCCCAATTACAGCTGTGGAAGGAAGAGGAACATGCTGGTTCTCCTGGAAGAGACCAAATCTGACATATCCATCCTTATGGCTGCCATATTGGGCATCTACAAAATCCCACAGGTATAGAGCAAGTGCATGGCTGCAAATTTATTCCAGAGCAGTTCAAGGAGATTTCCTCCATAGAAATGTTAAGCATGGATTACGGTGTACAATTCATCTTTACATCCTCTTTCAGTCTCCCAAAGAGACAAGAATAAATACAGCCATAATTAACAGTTATCACTGAGTACAAAGATTAGTTCAAAATGTATGCTTGCTCAGATCTCGCCCTATGCAGGCTCTCTGGAAGCACCAACTTTTCATAAAATGATTAGCTCTGGATTTCTTCTTACCCTTCCATTGATGACAGCGACATTCTCTCCATTTCTGATCCCCTATTAAATCCACCAAGGTAGGCTGGAATCTTCCAGCCACTACCTAAGCTCTGACATTATATTTTCAGGATCTCATATGTTGGCTTTGTAAAAACCCCAAATAAAACATAAATCTTCTTTTTGTTTCCAGATCAGCTACACTTTTATTTCACCAATCCTGAGTGATAAAACTCAGTTGCCTCTTTTCTATCGGACCATCCCCAAAGAAGATGCTCAGAACCTGGGGATTGTTAAACTGCTGCTGTATTTTGGGTGGATATTCATTGGTGTCTTTGCTGCAGACACTGATAATGGAGAACGTTTCATTAGGACCTTCATTCCTGTGCTGGCTCAGAATGGCATCTGTGTTGTTTTTTCACAAATCATATTATTAAAAGCTGAGAACAACAAGTATCTGGTTTCCGTTTTCAACATGTGGATCCAAATCAATGTATTTGTTTACTATTCAGAGTTTACATTCGTAGAAGGAGCTTTTTTTCTAGAAAACATATTAAATTCCTTGAGAAAGCCTATTGTGGGGAAACTTTGGATCACAACAGCTTTGTGGGATCTCACCATCGAATTATCGTATAATACTCTTTCTTTCAGATATACCCATAGTATTTTTTCTTTCCGTATCCAGACCAGCCAAAGGACCAAATTTAATGATTTCATGGATTTTTATTTTTATATCGAAGCATTTATGATTAAAAAATTTCAGTGTTCATACAGAAAGCCTGCCTTGTCTGTGAAAGGCTGGACAAGGTGTACAGAGAAAGAGAACTTGGAGACTCTGCCTCAAGAGAAGATTGAAAAGATCTTCTCTCTAGATAGCTCCTTAACTTACAATGCCATCCAGATTGTGGCACATGCCTTAAATGTGGCCTATTCATCTCAATCCCAGAGGATAAGGATGGAGAGAAAAAGCAAGCTGGAAGTCGAAAAGATCCAGCCATGGCAGGTATTCCCTTATAGGTTCCATGTGTATTGCTAAGGGTGACAGATAGATGATGAATGTCACAAAACACTCTCTGAGAAATGTGGAATATGTTGAGAAAAAAATTATGAAACATTTTCTTTCATAAGATCCCTTTTCTTCCTCTTAATTTTTTCCTTTGGCCTCCAGAATTGCTGAATGGCAAATTATACATTGGCTGTGTTGTCACACACCATTACAAGTCTTTTATCTCAGGTGCGTTAAGGTTTTCTTTCTTCAGATTGTAGAATTTGGTGCTTGTGGAAAGGGATTTTTGATTCTCTCCCAATATATTACAATGTAAGACAACATTGAACCTAATGGGGATGAAGATTCGTTCTCCAAGCTTATGGGTTGGTTTCTAAACATTTCATTACCAGGCTAGATAACATCTTCTGTGGAGTTTAGGGGATGTCAGCGTCAGTGTTCTTCTGTTTATAAGGGTTTCAGGTGTGGGTGTGTCAAGTGAGGGTCTTGTGATGGGTCAGGTGTGAGTGAGAAGTGGGGGGCCTTGCGTGGGGTGGTTGAGGGTCTGTGCTGTCGGTGCCATCTCTGATTGGCTGTGTGGTTGATTTGGATTCTGAGGAGTTTGCAGGCTTGTTGTAGGTCAATTTGTCTGTTGATGGAATGGCTGGTGGAATGCAGGCTTCAATGAACTCACGAGTGTGGCGGGTGATAGTGTGGCCGATTATTTTTGTGTTGCTCAAATCAAACTTGTATTGTTTGGTGTTGATGTGGATAGATATTAAGGATTTGGGATCATGACATTTGACTGCCAGCCAGTGTTCATGGATCCTATTTTGTAATTGATATGATGTTTGTCCCATGTAGAATTGGTTGCAATGGTTATGGTTGATTCTGTAGATTACATTGTTTCTTTCATTCTTCTGTATCTTGGTTCTGGATAATTCCTGGAAGAGTGTTGTTGTGGGTTTTGGGCTATTGCTATTCCTAGGGGTTAGAGAATTCTGGCTTTCATTTTGACATCCCTTTTGTATATGGTAGAGTTAGTTTTTGCGTGATGGTTGGCTGTGTGCAATGTTGTGGTTTGGGTGCTGTGTGTTGGAATACAATTTTTTTTTTTTTGGATAGCTGTTATGGAAAAAGACAGCAAGCAGCTATTTCTCTTCCACTTTTCTTATTGTTGTGGTGCTGCAGTGTGTCCTGGCCCTTCTGAAGAGGGTCTGGACACAGCTTCTTTTGGGTGCAGTGGGTGGTTGCTTGTGAAGCTGAGGATCTGGTCCATGTGTGTAGGTTTGCAGTAGACGTGGGTTTCCAGTTCTCCATTGTCTAGTCTCCTTATGTCAATGTTGAGGAACGGGAGTCTGTTGTCTGTTTCCTCTTCGTGTTTGAATTTGATTTCAGGGAATATGTTATTGAGTAGATGGTGTGTTTCCTCAATTTGGGAGGATTTGATGATAAAGGTTTCAGAATTTTGGTTGAATGGTGGGTATTGCTATGGATTAAATTTGTTGCATGACTGCTTCTGCTATTAGGCCTGATATGGGTGATCCCATCACGGTACCTTGTACTTGGTTATTTATTAATTGTACTTAATATTACAATTATCAGTGTATATCCTTGTAAAATCACCCAAAGAGCACCAGAATCAATATTTAAGCTTTCCCTCAGAATCAGTGTTCATATTTTCTTCAGATAATAAGTACATGGAACAGTCAATTGCAAATATTGACATTTGCTTCCCAATTTCCTAAACCCAATTAATATTTCCAGGACTGAGTTGTACAAACTGATGCTGTGTCTTCTACACTGCTCCATCTTCTCTCTTGTGGAATCACAATACAGGATCCAAAATAAATAATCAAGGCTCAGTGCAGTACTTGTTAGTCAGTGTGCACAGGGAAAATTCTCCAAAGAATGTTGAGATAAAACCCTGTGGACAAAAGAATGCATCTGTAGTTATACAGGACATCTCAGAGAAGAGGGGGAAACTAATGTATAAGCAATAGATGATGTAAGCAAACATATTTGTGGGTAAAGGATTTCCTTTCTCCTGCCCTTCTACCATCTAGTTATTTTCGAAGAGAGAAATAAAACAATAGAACAAAAGGAGAGGGGCCATCTGGGAATGCCATATGTTGAAAAGAAACCATCTCCCACAAGGATTTACAATGATAATTGTAATATTAAGTACAATTAATAAATAAGCAAATCTATGCATAGACAAATTATGCAAATTGTCCTGAGAAGAAAACAGGCTGCAGTTCAATAAGCCAAATTCATTATATCTCTGTACATCAACATGTTCAGACGACTCCATTTCTGTAAAAACATCTTTTCTCATACACTGTAGCTTAACCATTTCCTGAAGGACCCCCAGATCTACAACAACACCATGGAAGGAATGTACTTGGATAGGAATGGAGATTTGATGGCTGACTTTGACATTTTGAGCTGCATGTGGTTTCCTAATAAGTCCACCACCAGAGTGAAATTTGGGAGTCTAGTCAGAGAAGGAGCCACTGGAATCAAATTCAGCATCAACAAGGAAACCATCACGATGCCTCAATGGCTCAATCAGGTGGGGGGGAAGCTGTCCCATCGCTTTAGTTTTGTCCATCCTCTCAATCTGTGTCTCCTTCCTTCCCAAACTATATATCAGACTGACTAAGGAAGAATTTCCTGACATTTAGAGGAATTAATCAGTGGGATGATTTTCCTCCAGAAGTTGTGGGTGCTCCATCACTGCAGGGTTTTAGGAAAAGATGGAACAACCATTTGTCTGAAATAATATAGGAGTTTCCTGTCCAAGCAGGGGGTTGGACTAGAAGACCTCCAAGGTCCCTTCCAAGTCTGTTATTCTGTTAAATTCATCCTTCAGACTTATACTGTTTCCATTTAGAACTAGCAAAAGAAAATTCGTTGTGTTAAGTATGGAAATCTAAGGGACACAGAGGGAAATTATGTTTGGGTGGAGGAAAACAGAAGCAGGATTTAAGCTGGGGGAGAGAGAAATAAAATCTCTGTATTTTTTTCATTTGGACATGTAGAAATGCAAGAATTGAATTTATCTAGACATTTGGTACAAGAAATGTGCAAAATCTGTCATCCTGGAGAATTCCAGAATTCCCATTTCTCCTCTAAATCATGCTGATGTGTTTTTCCAAAAGTTGCTCTGACAGTCTTCCAGAGTCAGTCCTCCAAAATGGAAGCATCTCTGACTATCATGAACTGCATTCAGTGTAAAAAACTTTCTAGAAATTATTGGACCTTCCCTGGAGTAGTCACCACAACATGGCCTGGAGGAGAAACACAATGTTCCATTTCTAGTCCATTTTGCACATACATGTTGGCTGATCCCGTTCCATTGCTGATCAGTTTTGCCGATTCTTTTCATTGCTGATCAGTTTTGCCGATGCTTCTGAATGCCAATTCTATTCACTTTCAGCCCTTGCCTTACTCCCAGTGTGTGGAGCCTTGTCAGCCTGGATATTTCAAGGTGGTCCAGGAAGGAAAACCAATCTGCTGCTACAACTGCATCCCCTGTGCAGAAAAGAGCTTTTCCACCAAAGAAGGTGAGTGGGAATCAAAATTTTTATTTCTCCCTTCCATCCCCCTGCGGATGAATACACACAAATTCAGATGTGGGTTTTCTGATTCCAAATTTTAACTCCCGCTCTATAAATTCATGGCAAATATACATTTGTCCTCTGCAGATGCAGACCAGTGCACCAGATGTCCAGACGATCAGTATCAGAACAAGCATCGAGATCAATGTATCCCCAAAATTGTCACCTTTGTGTCCCATCAAGAGCATTTGGGAATTATTCTTACTTTCTTTGCCCTGTTCCTAATCTTAACCACAGTTTCAATCTTGGGAATCTTCATTAAATTCCAAGAAACTCCAATTGTCAAAGCCAACAACCGGGACCTCTCCTACATCCTCCTGATCTCCCTTCTGCTTTCCTTCTTGACTTCCTTTCTCTTCATTGGTCAGCCAAGGAGAACCACCTGTCTTCTCCGACAAAAAATTTTCAGCATCATCTTCTCCATTGCTGTGTCTTCGGTCTTGGCCAAAACAATTATGGTGGTGCTGGCCTTCCTGGCCATAAAGCCAGGAAACAGAGTGAGAAGGTGGCTGGGCAAGAATCTGGCCAACTCCCTCATCCTTTCTTGTTCCAGGGTCCAGGTTGTCATTTGTTTCACCTGGTTAGGAGTCTTTCCTTCATTCCCTGATTCCGACATGTATTCGCAGCCTAGAGAGATTGTTCTGCAGTGCAATGAAGGCTCTGTCACTATGTTTTATGTTGCCCTTGGTTACATGGTCTTTCAGGCTGCCATTTGCTTCGTGGTGGCTTTCCTGGCCAGGAATCTGCCTGGGTCCTTCAATGAAGCCAAGCTGATCACCTTCAGTATGCTGGTCTTTTGCAGTGTCTGGATCTCCTTTGTGCCTACCTATCTGAGCACCAAAGGGAAATTCATGGTTGCTGTGCAAGTCTTCTCCATCTTGGCCTCCAGTGCTGGGCTTCTGGGCTGCATCTTCATCCCTAAGTGTTATATCATTTTGCTAAGGCCAGACCTGAATACAAAGGAGCAACTGATGTTCAAAGCTGAAGTAAAAAAATGATTCTGATGGATGTTCTGGGGATATAATTCTCACCCAATATAATTCCCACCAATTGGGTACTTTTCAGGAGAAAACATTATCAGGCTGCTTTTTGAAGTGATCTCCTGGTTAAGCCTAATTTCCATGTTTTTATGTTTCTGTATCTGGCAGTATTATTTAGCATTTTAGGCTTCATTGTTAGCCTTTAAGTGAAGATGTTATTAGCATTTTAGTTTGCCAGTGTTGGTCTCCTTTCAGACTTTAGAAAGAATGCTTTTCTTCTGTTTTTTTTCTATGGGAAAATATCTAGCCTTTTCAGCAACTGAACTTTAGACAATGTATTCTGAAAGTAATTGAATAGACTTGCAAGTTTTAAGTAAGAAACAAATCAAGCCTGGAAAGGGCATGATGTAATTTGTGGAATGTAATCTCTCATCAATGTTTTCTATTGTTCAGTTTTCTTGGGTAATAAATGTCATTCATTCTTTCTTTAGTTGCTTTCTGATTTATCACATATACCAAATTTTTGTATCATTTGTTTCTGTGCCCTATCAAAAGACTTGGACCACCCACCGTTCCCAAAAGTGTTTTTCACTGTGATTTATATTGTTGGGTAGGGGTGAAAAAGCTAGTTTTGCAAAAGAAAAAAATGTTTTTAATCTCTCAAATTCGGAGAAATTTTCATCAGCTCCAGGCCAAATTTAGGGTGTCTGCATTTCAGGCAAAAACTGGAGAAAATAAAACTGCAACATAGATGGTGCACACCTTTTTCTTTTAATCCAAGGGACATTTGTTCATTAATAAAATATTTTATAATTTTTTTTATTAAAATTTTTTGAAATTTTACAATAAAAACCCCTTCCAAATCCCTCGCAACCCTCCCCAAAACCCTCCCCCATTCTTCCCAGAGCTGAATACAGGCTTAATTAGAACTTAAAAGAAAAAAAATAATTTTAAACCCAAGTAAACCTTAAACCAATATCATTACACTCAGTAAACAGATTATACTTTAACTCCATTATATATAAAAAACAGAAAGGAAAATAAAAAAATAAAAAAATTAAAGAATAATAATAATTACACTTCTAAATAATAGAATATAAAAATGAACACTAGGGTAATAAAAACTATAGAAGTTTTTAATAGGTTAAAACTATAAAAATTTTAAAAAGCGCCAAGCTTTCGCCGTCACCTGCCGGCATCCTCAGGGCTGGCGTGCCAGAGAATGAGAAAGTCTTTTTATAGGCGTACCGAGGTTTGCGCTCGGCTCTTTGATCTTGTTATGGGGCCTGATTGGTTCAGCCGTGTGTAGTTGGCTTGCGCTTTTTTTTCTCTTTGTATTTTTATCCTCGTCCGTCTCCAGTTCTCCCAACCTCAGATTAGCTGAATGGCAATTCCAGTTATTTCGGTTGCTTTCATGTTCCGATCTCCCCTCAGGCTTAGGTGATGGTGGACAATCCAAGTTCCTTTCTCCACCCCGTTCTGTCCGGTTGTTATGTTTAGAGTCCCATATATTTCCGGTCTCAATGCTTTCGGTTTTAATATGTTTATCATCCTGATAGTCCCGTAAATTGTTACGAGTCTGGTGTAGCGTGGGAGGGTATTCCGCATGGTGGAGGGATCGTCTCTTGTTCGTTGTCATGCCCAGCTGTCTCGCGCGTGTCTTACTCCGAGTGCTCAATCCTGGGGGTGTGTGCACAGCCATCGAGGCGCGTCCCTCCTGGTTACAGTGTTCTTCTTCAGTTCTCCCCTTTTTTACCTTGTTGAAAGCACTCGTGTATGTTCTATGGGAGTCCTCAGGATCGTCAGGTAGGGGGTGTGACAGCTCGATCTCTCGCCCCTTGTCGCTCTCCGGTTTTCCTTCCTCCTCTCTAACAGTATGTAGGGGGTCATCATCAACCACCTCCCGTGGTTTGTCCTCGTAGGAGCTGATCGTTCCAACTGCGTGGGGGGGTCTTCTCCTCCTTTTCCGACCAGCTACGATGTTTCTTTTGGTGTGTGGGCAGGCTATTGCGTTTGGTGATTCATCCGCATTTCCACCTGCCGTATCTTCCCTCATCTCCTCTTTGCAGCCGGGGGTCTGGACCTTGGTTCCTGTCCCTCCCCTGATCTTCTGGGATTGCGGCAGTCCCGCGGGGATGGTCGAGGTGCCTCGCGTTTGTTTCCCTTCTTTCGAATTTCAGGGCAGTCTAGCATTTTTGGATGTACTAGTGCAGCGCCAGGTGGATGGATGTCTAGCTACCAGGGTATACCGAAAACCAACGTGTACAGAGAGGATCCTCCACTTGAGGAGTAATCACCCGATGGCCCATAAAGCCAGTTGTGTCAGGACGCTATTCAAACGAGTGGAGACACACTGCAGCACCGTCAAAGCCAAAAAAGAAGAGAGAAACCACCTCTTCCGAATATGTAGATGCAACGGCTACCCGGTTAAAATCATTAATCAGTTCAGGAGACCACCTGGGCTCCGGAGTAACCCTGCATCTCAAGAACCCGTGCCTCAAGCCACCATACGTATTGCCCTCCCCTATATCCATAATGTATCGGAAGCCACAGCTAGGATCCTGGCACCACATAAAATACAGGTGGCCCATAGACCCAACCAAACACTGCGAGCGGCCATAATGCGCCCTAAGGACCCGCTCCCCAGTACAGAAAGATCAGCAGCCGTCTATAGGATTGACTGTACGGACTGCCAATGCAATTATACTGGGGAGACTGCTAAACGCATTAAGACCAGGGTCCATGAGCACGAATTAGCAGTGAGAAGGAGGGACTGTCACTCCCAAATATGGGCCCATATGGTGGATCTAGGCCATAAGTTTAACTTTAGTGACGTCAGTGTATTGGCGAACGATAACACCAAAGGGGGCCGCCTTCTCAGAGAGGCATGGCTCTCAGACAGCAAGTCTATTAATAGGCACATTGACCTATGCCCATCCTATCTAACCTTAAGATCATGGAGTGCTAATAATCAGCGGCAACACCCCCGACGGCCTTATAACAATCTGGGTAGCACCCGCACTGCCCAACGAACCAGGCGCAATTCGAAAGAAGGGAAACAAACGCGAGGCACCTCGACCATCCCCGTGGGACTGCCGCAATCCCAGAAGATCAGGGGAGGGACAGGAACCAAGGTCCAGACCCCCGGCTGCAAAGAGGAGATGAGGGAAGATACGGCAGGTGGAAATGCGGATGAATCACCAAACGCAATAGCCTGCCCACACACCAAAAGAAACATCGTAGCTTTCAACAAGGTAAAAAAGGGGAGAACTGAAGAAGAACACTGTAACCAGGAGGGACGCGCCTCGATGGCTGTGCACACACCCCCAGGATTGAGCACTCGGAGTAAGACACGCGCGAGACAGCTGGGCATGACAACGAACAAGAGACGATCCCTCCACCATGCGGAATACCCTCCCACGCTACACCAGACTCGTAACAATTTACGGGACTATCAGGATGATAAACATATTAAAACCGAAAGCATTGAGACCGGAAATATATGGGACTCTAAACATAACAACCGGACAGAACGGGGTGGAGAAAGGAACTTGGATTGTCCACCATCACCTAAGCCTGAGGGGAGATCGGAACATGAAAGCCACCGAAATAACTGGAATTGCCATTCAGCTAATCTGAGGTTGGGAGAACTGGAGACGGACGAGGATAAAAATACAAAGAGAAAAAAAAGCGCAAGCCAACTACACACGGCTGAACCAATCAGGCCCCGTAACAAGATCAAAGAGCCGAGCGCAAACCTCGGTACGCCTATAAAAAAGACTTTCTCATTCTCTGGCACGCCAGCCCTGAGGATGCCGGCAGGTGACGGCGAAAGCTTGGCGCCTTTTAAAATTTTTATAGTTTTAACCTATTAAAAACTTCTATAGTTTTTATTACCCTAGTGTTCATTTTTATATTCTATTATGAATATCCCTAGGGTTCACATTTTTAACCTTTTTAATCACTTCTAAATAAATATCTTAAACTTTAAATATAAATTATTCAAAAGCTAGATGGTATTTTCTTATATCATACTTATATTGTATAAAATTTATCCATCTTTTCCACACCAAAAGGTACTTCTCTTACAATTGATCTTTCAAGAAAGCCGAAATTTTTGCCATTTCCGCTAAATAAGATACTTTAAAAAACCATTCTTGCAAAGTAGGCAAAGATTCCGTCTTCCAATATTGCCCTATTAACAATCTAGCCACAGTAATTAAATTTAACATTAAAATAATCTCTTTATCATCACAATCCGAAACAATGCCCAACAAAAACAGTTGTGGAGTAAATTTTATCCTTCTTTTAAAAATTCTTTGAATATTCCACCATATCTTAATCCAAAAAGCTTTTATACTTTTACATGACCACCAAATATGATAATAAGTGGCATCCAAGCAACCACATCTCCAACATTTAGGCTGCAGGTTTGAATACATTCGAGACATTTTTTGTGGATCAAGGTGCCATCTATAAAACATTTTATAAAAATTTTCCCTTAAATTTTGGGCTTGTGTAAATTTAACATTCCTCACCCAAGTGTCTAATAGAATCGGTTCATCAAAATTTTGTGCCCACTTAACCATACAGTCTTTAACTAACTCTGCTTCTGAATCCAATTCCACTAACACACCATAAATTCTTTTAATATGAGTTCGACTTTGATCTCTGATTTGTTTTAACAAATTCTCAGCCTCTCTAAACAAGCCCACCTTGCAATCTATCTTCCACCTTTCCGATAGTTGTCTATACTGAAACCAAGAATAGATAATATTTTCTTGTACTAATTCATCCATAGATTTTATTTGCCAATTTTTACCATCCCACTTAAGTAATTGTGTATAAGAAATAGTATCCATCTTAACTCCTCTCCTTATTCCTTCTATTGCATGCCATGGAATAGCCCATTATGGAATTCTTGAATCACTTCTCTAATATTTCTTCCAAACCCGAAGTAAAGAAATTCTTAAGATATGAGATTTAAAAACCCTCTCGACCTTTTTATTATAAATTAAATAGGCATGCCATCCAAACAATAAATCCCATCCTTCCAGAAGGAGTATATCTGCATTTGTTAAATTAACCCAATCACTAATTAATGTCAAAAGCACAGCATCGTAGTACAATTTCAGATTCGGTACCTTGAGTCCACCTCTCTCTCGTATATCTTGTATATAATATGCGTTTCCTGCAAACAAATAATGTCATTATTATGCTGCTTCAAATAGTGAAATATTTTCTTTCTCTTTTGAGGGGAATTAAGGCCATTAGCATTCCATGTCAGGAGCTTTACCATCTCCCTCATCCAAAAGCCTAGAGAAGACTGCTTGAAGATTGCACCGAAGATCTCTTAGGTCTTGCTCCTCCCACAGGCTCAGAAACAAATTCTTGTAAAACTTCTTTGACATCTTTCTTCTGTTGTTCCTTTTCCTTACGTCTATGCGCTGCCCGAGTCATTTTTACTCTTTCATCTCAGCTTGTTGAAACCACTCAGCCTGTGATTTTCCAGCTTTCATCAACACAACTTCTTCAGACTGCTGCTCAACCTCCTTCCCATCCAAGACTTTAAACATTATAGGTGGTGATGAGCGTGCTCCCAGGACTGAAGTATAGAACTCCTTTGCTTTAAAAACAGTATTAAGTCTATAACGTGTCCTCACATGGCTCACCACTATTCCAATTGGAATATCCCATCTGAATGGCATTTGCCTTTTTTTAAGTTCATCTGCCAGAAAAGCAAACTCTTTTCTTCTTCTCAAAATTTTAGATGGGATCTCCTTTAAAATTATAACATCTTGTGCAGCAATCTGGAACCTCTTGTTATAAAAAGCTTGTATGATTTCATTGCGCTGAGATCTTTTCCCAAAGTAAATTACCACATCTCTTGGCAGGTTTCTTTGCTTTGCAACCCAGGAGTTAACTCTAAATATTTTTTCAATTTCTATAGATATTTCCTCTTTTTCTCTGTCCAAAATCACAGCAAAATCATTTACTACCATCTCTCTCAGGTCTTGTTGCATATCCTCTCTCAGGCCCCTGATTCTTAAAGCAAACTCCATCTCTCTATATTGGGACATAACAATTTCATCTTGTGAAATTTCCACCTTTTTTTCCATTCCTTCAAACTTTTCCTCCAAGACCTCCACCTTATCTGCAACTTCTTCAACTCGAGAATCCAATTTTTCAACCACAGAAGCAAGTCCTTTTAAAGCCAAAACTATATCTTGCCTCAAAATCCTATTATTTTCCACTAAAATCTCTTTCATTTCTCCCCTAATTTGAGATATAGCATTTCCCATTATATCTTGCAAATCCTTCACCGTTATTAATTGTGCCAAAGAAGAGGGTGAAGCTATTGATTTAGGTTGTTGCGCTGATGATATCACCGAAGAAGAAACCACCTTAGGAGCTGTAGGAATTACTGGACGCTTTGGAGCCATCTTAAAAAATCTTTACTCCTTAAAAATTACCCAAAAAAAAGAAGGGGAGAAAAAGTTAAACAAAAGAAAAAGAGAGATTAACTCCAAAAAATCAAAAAATCCTTCAAGAGGAGATCATTATAATAAAAAGAAAAAAGTTAAGAAAAAGAAAGAAAAGGGAAAGAGGAAAAAAATAATTAAATAGAAAAAATCCATTCCATTTTTTTAAAAGTACAAAAAACAAAACAAAAAAGAAATCCTTCAAAAAAAATAAAAAAAAATGAACAGAAGAAATAATCCTCCTAGAATCCAAACCAACATCAAAAAGTCATTATAAATAATCAAATCCATTCCATTCCATTCCAATCATTTAAAAAAAAAAACACCAAAAAGCCTGCCGATCGCCATTTTACTTTCCCTTTCAACAAAAGAAAAAAACAAAAAGAGGGAATAAAAGTAAATCTTCAAACTTAAAATCCAAATAAAGTCAGAAAAAGCAAAATCCTCTACTCAGCTCTGTCCGCTTTTAAAAAAAACTCACCAGATCACTTTAATCGCGGCGGTGGTTGCAGTGGCTTATTTTGTCCCTAGAGACAAAAACAGCTGGGAAGCGGAGACAGTCCGAACTCCGTGGGAGCACTCTTTTCACCCCCGAAAAGAAAACCTTGGGGGTGCATAAGAGGCTCTACCACTATTCAGACGATCCTTTTACCTTTATTGGTTGCAGAGGAGGAGAAGATGGTGGTATGAGTTTAGGTTGTTCTGCTGGTAATATCACAGGAGAAGAAGCCACCTTACGTACTGTAGAAGTTGCTTGACGCTTTGAAGCCATTTTCAAAAATTTATTTCTTTTTTCCTCCTTCTTAAAAAAAAATACAAAAGATACAAAACAAAATCCCTTAAAAAGTAAAAAAAAAAAAAAAAGGTTAAACAGAGAGGGAAAATAATCCTCTTAAGACCCAAATCCACCTTCAAAAAATCATTATAAGTAATCAAATCCGTTCCGTTCCATTCCAATCACTTAGAAAAGAAAAAAGAAAAAAAGCCTGCCAATCGCCATTTTACTTTCCCTTTCAGCAAAAGAAAAAAAGAAATAAAAATAAATCTTTAAACTAAAAGTCCAAATAAAATCAAAAAAATAAAATCCTCTATTCAGCTCTCTCCGCTTTTAAAATAACTCACCAGATCACTATAATCGCGGACGTGGGAGCGGCGTCTTGCTTTGTCCCTAGAGACAAAGACAGCTGAGAAGCGGAGACAATCTGACCTCCATGGGAGCACTCTTTTCACCCCCCAAAA
The DNA here is from genome assembly GCF_016545835.1 of Crotalus tigris. Classification (NCBI taxonomy): domain Eukaryota; kingdom Metazoa; phylum Chordata; class Lepidosauria; order Squamata; family Viperidae; genus Crotalus; species Crotalus tigris. The sequence continues at coordinate 30,889 of NW_024098036.1, read as the reverse complement.
AAAATTCTTTGGGGGATTTCAGAGGCTCTACCACTATTCAGATGATACTCCCCTCCCTCCCTTTGCCCGGGAAGGAGGTTTTGAACCGCAGAACAGCTAATGCCTGCTATTCTTAGCGGTTATAACACTTTCTCAGGAGGACGGCTACAAAGTAGCCAACATCGCCAGCGCAAATCCACCAGAAATCGTATTTTATAATTATTAAGATCTACCAAACTGTTAGAAGAAAGTATGTTCTCTTTTTTCTGTAATCTATCCTGTCTAACAATCAAAAGTACTTTTTATCAGATCAGAAGTATTTATTTATTTGAGGGGCCCTTGGTGTTCTTTGAGCTTGCTTGTTTTCTTGCAGACATTTCATTACCAAACTAGGTAACATCATGAGTGCTAGTAACTATCATCAGTGACTATCATTGATGATGTTACCTTGTTTGGGTAATGAAACATCTGCAAAAAAACAAGCAAACTCAGAGTGCTCAGGACTCGTCACTTCAATCCTGAGCTAGAAATATTAGCATTTTTTCCCATTTTTATGCAAGAAAGGCATAAGAGGGTTGCAATCGTGAATAAATGTAGATAATTTCCTTTCTGTAATCAAAGAAGCTAATTTGTCCATTTCAGCTATTCAAACAAATTCACCAGCCATTTCTCCATAGTGGGTTGTGTGTCTGAGGATCCCATCAGGGGAGGGCTGAAATTGTCTAATAGACCCCACAGATCATTGGTAAGAAGGGGTCAGGATTGGGTGGGAGATGGTGGTGTGGTGTTCCTGCTTTCAAGGAGAAAAGTCAGAGGAGAGACATGTAAACAAAGCAATAGATTGATGAAGAAACCCTGATTGGCAGATATGAAATGACATTTGATTGAAAGGGGGAAATGCCAACACCCTTAAATACTAGAAATATCATTACAGATACGTTTTGTATGTTGTATTGTGTATGACTCCAGATAGACTCCAGCAGTATGTGGATCAAGAACTTCCAGAAGTACAGGCAGGATTTCGAAGAGGCAGAGGAACTAGAGATCAAATTACCAACATATGCTGGATCATGGAGAAAGCTAGGCAGTTCCAGAAAAACACCTACTTCTGCTTCCTCGCCTATCCAAAACCTTTGATTGTGTGGATCACAACAAATTGAGCCAAGTTCTTAAAGAGATGGGAGTACCTGACCATTGTATTTGTTTCTTGAGAAACCTATATGTGGGCCAAGAAGCAACAGTGAGAACTGGACATGGAACCACTGATTGGTTCAAAATTGGGAAAGGAGTCCAGAAAGGCTGTATTCTGTCACCTTGCCTATTTAACTTATATGCAGAGGACATCATGAGAAAGGCAGGGAATACTGCATACAGTTTTGGTCACCACACTACAAAACAGATGTTGAGACCTTGGAAAAAGTTCAGAGAAGAGCAATTAAGATGATCCAAGGCCTGGAGACTAAAACATATGAAGAACAGCTGTAGGACTTGGGTTTGGCTAGTCTAAAGAAAAGAAGAAATAGGGGTGACATGATAGCATTATTCCAGTATTTGAGAGGCTGCCACAAAGAAGAGAGGGTCAAATTATCCTCCAAAGCATCAGAGGGCAGGACAAGAAACAATGGTTGGAAATTAATCAAACAGAGAAGCAACCTGGAATTAAGGAGAAAGTTCCTAATAGTGAGGACAATTAACCAGTGGAGTGCCTTGACTTCAGAAATCATGGGCACTCCATTACTGGAGGTTTTTAAGAAGTTACTTGTCTGAGATGGTATAGGTTCTCCTGCTTGAGCGGGGGGCTGGACTAGAAGACCTCCAAGGTCCCTTCCAGCTCTATTCTATTCTAACATCCTGATTGTTGTCTTTAATTATGAGAGTTTCTTGAAATTTACTGAAGGTGCCCAAGACTAAGCCTGATCCCAAAAAACAGAAACAAGGGAAGGGGAGCTGGGATGATTCCCAAGTGGTTAAAGCACCATGCTAGGAAGTGGGAAACCATGAGTTCAAGCCCCCCTTTGGGCATGAAAACTGGCTAGGTGACTTTGGCCATCTTTCTCAGCTCAACCCACCTCTCAACCATAGGATCAAATGTTACCTGTGGATCATAAAAATGCCCAGCTCTACATTAGTGGATCACACCCTTTCATGGACAATGTCAAGGTATATTATATTTCCAAAAGTCTGTCCCTTTTTTTCTAGAGCAGTGGTTCTCAACCTGTGGGTCGGGACCCCATTTGGGGTCAAATGACCATTTCACGGTGGTCACCAAACAATGCAGTCTGCCATTTTTTCCCCCTTTTCCTTAGCTGTGCTACTCCCTTTTATTCTATTGGCTTTTGAAAGCCAATAGAATAGACTCTCTTGAATAGAGTCTAATTCTATTGGCTTTCAAAAGCCAATAGGAATTGTCCAGGCTGTCTCTGCCCTGCTGAGCATGCCAAAAGTCCCATTCTGCAAACGGTGCTGCACCAGTTGAGTAGTCCTCGACTTACAACCGGTTGAGTAGTCCTCGACTTACGACCGGTTGGGGGTCGCGGCATTAAAAAGGTTGAGAACCACTGTTCTAGAGTCACCCAAACACCCTGCATCCACAATGAAGATGTTTCCTTCTGCAAAAGGAAGATAGCCATAGCAGCATATGGGCTTCCCCTCCTGCACCGCCTTCACAAATCCTGGACAACAACTTTCCACACACTGGGAAGGAGGCAGGCTCTGAGCAGATGGAGGAAAATTCATTGTCAGAAAATTCTATTTATTTAATTTATAACCAGTCTTTATTATTTTTATAAACATTTCTCTATGCCTGTGAAATGAATAAGAATGAGGTCAAGAAGGAAAGCAGGAGAGATATGAGGAGGATGTGTGTGTAAGCCCATCAGTGTCACCTCGCATCATGAGATGAGCAGCATATAAATTTGATAAATAAATACATAAATAAATAAAATAGGAGTATTGGCTTTCAGTAAGTGAAAGGATGTTTCTTTCATCACTTGCTTCTGCCTCTGCAGATATACTGTGTGGGGTAGAGGCAATGGGGCAGACTGACAAAATGTTTCTCATGATATCACCTGGGTCTTATCTCAAGATTCACATACAAAAGGTCAGGGTTGTATGGTGACACCACAATCCCCTTTTCATTTCCTCACCACTGTAATTTACAGTAGATATTTATGGAAGCAAAGTATTTAGGACTCAGGGTGAAATGCTCTTCATCAGACTATATTTTTGGCAGAGAGGTTCAGATAGACTTTTCTACCTGTTGGATCAGTATGAGACAACCAGAGATGTCTCATGTTGAATATCTCTCTCTGAGATTATATAACAGACATGTCAAACACAAGGCCCGGGGGCCGGATGCGGCCCGCGAAGTGGTTTCATATGGCCTGTGAATCCATCCTGGAAACGGTGAGGGAACGGCCCCCTCTGCCTTGGCCCTGGCCCAGGTCAGCTGGGAGCCAATGTACAATTTTGTGGTGGCCATCTATGCTGAAACATATTCAATCTTAGCTCTATAAGCCCCCCACCCCTCCACATGGCCTGAGGGGAACACTGAGGCTCCTCCAGTGGACCATGCCTTGGCACTTGCCCCGATAACACTCCCTTCTGCCAGAGACCCTCAGATCTGTCCCACTCCTGCCCAGGCCCCCACAGGCACCCTTGACACGAACGGGGTAGAGCTGGAAACACCCACCCAGTAGGCCAAACCCACTCCATCCACACCTACCCAGTAGGCCACATCCACCCTGGCCACACCCACCTGCCCCCCTGAGGGCAACTGCAATGCTGATGCGGCCCTCAATTAAATTGAGTTTGACACCCCTGTTATATAACAAGGAAGAAGTTTCTTAGAGGCTTTTTATTTTCCTTGACTCTTCCAGATAAAAAGGAGCATATCACATGTTTGGATGAATGGATGGATGGATGGATGGATGGATGGATGGATGGATGAATGGACGGACAGATGGATGGATGGACATCTATTTGAATCATATGCATTCAATTCCAGCATGGGAATAAAAGTAAAGCATCTACCCTAAAACATAAAGATCTGAATAATAAGAATAAGGCAATATCAGCCTCAAAAGTCCACAATAAGAAAAAGGTAACCGTAACTTCATCTAAGCAAAAACACAGCATCATAAAATAAGCATCACTTATAATAACATGAAAGAAAACCAACCGGAAATCAACCAAGCAAAATGACAGGTGTCCAAAATGTCCACAGAACAATTTGGTCTTGGATGCTTTCTAGGAATCCATTACATTGAGTTATATCAGGACTTCTTCAGTTGAATTCCCAGCTCACCCTGCTGGGAGGACTTTACAAAACTTCTACATGTCCAGATAATTATTAGTAGAATAATAGTGATTTCTTTCTTGCTTTCATGCTAAATGTCAAGAGATTCTTCTTTCCTCCAGAGATTCTCTGGAGCGGATCAACAGACTCAGGAGCAATACATAGTAATGTTTGGCATCATGAAAGTTAGTGCATAAATTGTCTTGTTACCTTGGGAAGCTGGCCTGAGTTTCATGGCCACCAGGAGGTCTGCTGTTGTGTTGACCCATGTTTCCATCATTTGGGAAGTCTTCTCTGGACTTCATACTATATTAGAAAAGACAGTCTTGCTGCTATCTGCTTTCAACTTCTCCAAACTTCTTCTGCTCTTCTGATTCTGAGATCAGATGCAAGGCAGGGGACTCCTTCAGTTAAACCAGAAATGGACCCTCTACTTCTGCTTCTGATGGAGCTTTTGTTGCCCCAGGCAGCCTGTGGGATGCTCAGCACCAGGTGCTTCTTGACTTGGGGGAGGGATGCAAGAGACCCACTCAATCATTACAGGCCAGGAGACCATCTCATCAGTGGACTCTTCTCTGCAACAAATACTCTACAACCTGAGCTGCAAAATTTCAGTTTGAGTCCTTCTAAAAAGTTTCATCGGTAAGTTACATAATGTTGAATGATGTTATATTATGTTGCCTTTGAGAAAGAAAGTGGGTGAAGGAAAGCAGTGAGGTTTTAATTAATTAGATCTATAGTTACGTCTGTATCACTGCTTTTTTGTAAAAGAAAAATAGGTGCCGGAACTCACACATGTCACACAACCCGCCTTGCCTACCCTACAAATTTCCATCCCAAAAAGGTGCCGGAACTCCGTTCTGGGCATTCTATGAGAAAAAATGCCCTGGTCTGTATACAAACAGCATGAAGTGGAACACATTCAGCAGATAAAACAAAAGTATGCTTTAAAGCTCAGCAGCCTTGTCCAACTGATCTCTAAATAATAATAATAATAATAATAATAATAATAATAATAATAATAATAATAATAATAATAATAATAATAATAATAATAATAATAATAATAATGACAGCAACAAATAAAGACAGCAACAGACAGTAAGTGCCGCCTATGCAAACAAGCTGAAGAAACAGTGGACCACTTGGTAAGCTGTTGCAAGAAGATTGCACAAACTGATTACAAGCAGCGGCATGACAAAGTAGCAACAATGGTGCATTGGAAAATCTGCAAAAAATATCATTTGCCTGTAAGCAAAAACTGGTGGGATCATAAAATAGAGAAAGTCATAGAAAATGATAAAATTAAACGGCTCTGGGACTTCAGAATTCAAACAGACAAGCACCTGCAACATAACACCCAGACTTAACAATTGTCAATAAGAAAGACAAAAAAGTCTGGATAGTGGACGTGGCAGTGCCTGGAGACAGCAGAATAGAAGAGAAAGAACTGGAGAAGATAACAAAATACAAAGACCTACAAATAGAAATAGAAAGACTGTGGCAAAAGCAAGCAAGGGTAGTACCAATAGTAATAGGCTCCTTGGGTGCAATCCCAAAACAACTGGAGCCCCACTTGAACACCATTGGCATTGACAAATTCGCTATTAGTCAATTGCAAAAGGCAGCCTTATTATGAACTGCTTCCATCCTGCGACGATATCTGTAATACCATCAAACATCCACATCTGCCTATCCCAGGTCCTGGGTAAGGACTCGATAGGTAGACAAAATGCCAAATCCAGTCTGAACAACTGGCTGACTGGGCGATGATCGATAATAATAATAATAATAATAAAGTTGGAAGGGACCTTGGAGGTCTTCTAGTCCAACCCCCTGCTCAGGCAGGAAACTCTATAACCATTTTAGACAAATGGCTGTCCAGTCTCTTCTTAAAAACTTCCAGTGTTGGAGCACCTACAACTTCTGCAGGCAAGTTGTTCCACTGATTAATTGTTCTAACTGTCAGGAAATTTCTCCTTAGTTCTAGGTTACTTTTCTCTTTGGTTTGTTTCCATCCGTTGTTTCTTGTCTTGCCTTCAGGTGCTTTGGAAAACAGCTTGACTCCCTCTTCTTTGTGGCAACTGCTGAGATATTGGAGCTCTGCTATCATGTCACACACACACACACCCCATCCTTCTCTTCATTAAACTAGACATACCCAATTCCACCAACCGTTCCTTATATGGAACACATTCAGCAGATAAAACAAAAGTATGCTTTAATGCTCAGCACCCTTGTCCAACTGATCTCTACATGGACAACTTACTTTCATCTCTCAAGGTGATTAGCTTGGGAAGTCATGGTTATGATCTCAGCATGTCCATCAAAGAAAAGGACAGGATTCTCTAATTGGTTAGTTCTGATCAATCTCAGTTGAGAAAAAAGACTATCCCTCTGTTAATGCAGCCCAGCACTGTGTTGCCTTTTTTGGCAGCTGCAGCACACTGCTATCTCATATTTAAGTGATTGTCCACTAGGACTCCGAGATCCCTCTCACAATTACTACTATTGAGCAAGGTGCCACCTATGCTGTACTTGTGCATTTGGTTTTTCTTGCCTAAATGTAGAACCTTACTTTTTTCACCATTGAATTTCATTTTGTTAGATAGCGCCCAGTGTTCAAGTCTGTCCAGGTCCTCCTGTATCTTAAGCCTGTCTTCTGGAGGGTTGGCTATTCGTGCCAGCTTGGTGTCATCTGCAAATTTGATGAGTTCCCCATCTATCCCCTCATCCAAATCATTGATGATTCTCTATATTCTATTTCCCTATCTCATTCATACATACAGCAGACTCATACACACATACATGCACATTATAAAAATATAACCTGAATATTATAGTCCTTTGAGTGAATCTCAGTTCCTGTTCCTGCATGCTTGTTTCTGAGCTGCATTTTCAGACATAGTTTGCCATAATCTTTTCCTGGGATGTTTTTGGACTCCTCAGCCTGAGGTGTGAGAGAGAATCCAAGGGACAACAATACCCAGATTGTCTGGAATGTGTCTGTTTCAAATAATGTAAGTAGAGAAGAGGAACTTTGGGGACAAAAACCTGTGCAGTCACAATAGCATATATGAAATGCATTAACAGAATAACAGAGTTGGACCAACCCTCTGCACAAGCAGGAAACCCTATAACCTTCTGGACAAACAGCTGTCCAATCTCTTATTAAAAACCTCCAGTGATGGAGCATCCACAACATCTGAAGGCAAGCCATTCCACCAGTTAATTATTCTCACTGTCAGGAAATTTCTCCTTAGTTCTAGGTTGGTATTTTCACTGAAAGTAACATTATGGCAAAATCCATGTATCTTTTCAGGAAAGCAGTTATGTTGTACTGGAAAATTCTGCCCTTCCTATTTGCCATCCAGGAAATCAACAAAGATCCCCTCCTCTTACCCAACCTCACCCTGGGTTACAACCTGCATGACAACTTTCGAGACAGAGGATTGACATTGGATGGTCTGTTGGATTTGCTTTCGACTGGAGAGGCCAATGTTCCCAATTACAGCTGTGGAAAGAAGAGGAACATGCTGGTTCTCCTGGAAGAGACCAACTCTGACATATCCATCCTTATGGCTGCCATATTGGGCATCTACAAAATCCCACAGGTATAGAGCAAGTGCATGGCTGCAAGTTTATTCTACAGCAGTTCAAGGAGATTTCCTCCATAGAAATGTTAAGCATGGATTACGGTGTACAATTCATCTTTACATCCTCTTTCAGTCTCCCAAAGAGACAAGAATAAATACAGCCATAATTAACAGTTATCACTGAGTACAAAGATTAGTTCAAAATTTATGCTTGCTCAGATCTCGCCCTATGCAGGCTTTCTGGAAGCATCAACTTTTCAGAAAATACGCTCTGGATTTTTTTATATATATATATATAAATTTTTACAATTTTACAATAAAAAAAACCCTTCCCCAATCCCTCCAACCCTCCCCAAAACCCTCCCCCCTTCTTCCCAGAGCTGAATACAGGGTTAACTAGAACTTAAAAGAAAAAACTTTTAAACTCAAATAAACCTCAAACAAATATAATTACATTCAATAAACGAATTATTAAGTACTTTAACTCCATTATGTATGAAAAACAGAAAGAGAAAAAGAAGAAAGAAAAGAAAAAAAACCTTCTTCCAATACTATCCTATTAACAACCATACCGCTATAATTAAATTTAACATTAAAATAATTTCTTTGTCATTACAATCCTACCAATTTACCATTATAATTTATTTTATCTATAATTCACAACTTCTGTTTCTTTCACAATTAATAAACAATCATCTCCCTAACTTAATAACATTACAAAATGTCATATTTCATATAAAGTAAATTAATTGGAATCTAGTCCACCATTAAAATATTATAAACTTTAAGTATAAATTATTCAAAAAGCTAAACAATATTTTCTAATATCATACTTATATTATATAAAGTTTATCCATCTTTCTTTATCATCACAATCAAAAACACACATATAAGCGTTACTTATACCATTGAAATTCCCTTATACATATTTAAAAAAAATATTCCTTTAAATGCTCCTTAAGTTTCTATGCATACACTTCTTATCTAAAGTTTTCATTCAGTCTCCATAATCTTCTCTCCTCTTTTCCAATGACCAGTTCCATCCGCAATGGGCTGTAATCTGTTAATAACCTTAGAACAATCTTTACATTCTTTACCCATCTCTCTTATCCAATAACCTCGAGAAAGCTGCTTGAAGATTTGCCGTTGAAGATTGCACCAAAGAACTCTTAGGTCTTGCTTCTCCCACAGACTCAGAAACAAATTCTTGTAATACTTCTTTAACCTCCTTTTTCTGTTGTTCCTTTTCCTTGCGTTTGTATGCTGCCCAAGTCATTCTCTGCTCCTTCATCTCGACTTGTTGAGACCCCTCAGTCTGTAGTTTTCCAACTTCCATCAATACAGCTTCTTCAGACTGCTGTTCTACCTTCTTCTCTTCCAAAACTTTAAACATTATAGGTGGTGATGAGCGTGCTCCCAGGACCGAAGTATAAAACTCCTTTGCTTTAAAAACAGTATTAAGTCTATGACGTATCCTCGCATAGCTCACCACTATTCCAATTGGAATATCCCATCTAAAAGGCATCTGCTTCTTTTTAAGTTCATCTGCTAAAAAAGCAAACTCCTTTCTTCTATTTAAAATTTTAGATGGGATCTCCTTTAAAATTATAACATCTTGTGCAGCAATCTGAAACCTCTTATTGTAAAAAGCTTGTATAATTTCATTGCGCAGGGATCTTTTCCCAAAGTAAATTACCACATCCCTTGGCAAATTTCTTTGCTTTGCAACCCAAGAGTTGACTCTAAATATTTTTTTCAATTTCTCTGAATATTTCCTCTTTTTCTCTATCCAAAATCACAGCAAAGTCATTTGCAACCATCTCTCTCAGATCTCCTTGCAAATTTTCTCTCAAGCCTCTGATTCTTAAAGCGAATTCCATCTCTCTATATTGAAACATAAGAATCTCATCTTGTGAATTTTCCATCTTTTTTTCCATGCCTTCAAATTTTTCCTCCAATACCTCCACTTTATCTGCAACTTCTTCAACACAAAAATCCAACTTTTCAACAACAGAAGCAAATCCTCTTAAAGCCAAAACTATATCTTGCCTCAAGATCCTGTTACTCTCCACTAAAATCTCTTTCACTTCTCCCCTAATTTGAGATATAACATTTCCCATTACATCTTGCAAATCTTTTACCGTTAATGACTGTGCAAGAGGAGAAGGTAATAATGTTGATTTAAGTTGTTGCGCTGGTAATATCGCCGAAGAAGAAGCCACCTTAGGAACTGTGGAAATTACTTGGCGCTTTGAAGCCATCTTCTTTTTTGTTTTCTTTTTTCTTTTTTCTTTTTTTTATTATTAAATAGTTTTATAAATTTTACAAAAAGAACAAAACAATACAATAACAAAAAATAACATATACAAAGAAAAAAAACTAAACATTACACAACAAAACCCCCCTCCCCCCACCCCCACCCAAACACCCCCCCTTTCCCCCCCTGAGTTTCCCAGAGCAGGATATAGGCTTAATTAAAAAAACAGTTAGAAAATTATCTTTATAGAAAGAAAGAAAAAAAAAGGAAAGAAAAAATATAACATTAACATATATATGTATATATATAAAAATAAAAATTATGAAAAAGCTATATGATATTTTTTATATCCAATTTAAATTGTATAAATTTTATCCATTTATCCCAAACAGCAAGAAATTTCTCTTGCGTTTGTTGCTTTAAGAAAGCCGAAATCTTTGCCATTTCCTCCAAATAAGACACTTTAAGAAACCATTCCTGCAATGTAGGCAAAGATTCCTTCTTCCAATATTGTCCTACTAACAGCCTCGCGGCTGTAATCAAATTTAACATCAATATAACCTCCTTTGTATCACAATCAGTAACTATACCCAACAAAAATAATTGCGGAGTAAATTTTACCCTCCTTTTAAAAATTCTCTGGATATTCCACCATATCTTAATCCAAAATGCTTTTATCTCTCTGCACGACCACCAGATATGGTAATAAGTAGCATCCATACAATCACATCTCCAACATTTAGGTTTTAAGTCAGGGTACATAAGAGACATTTTTTGTGGATCAAGGTGTCATCTATAAAACATTTTATAAAAATTTTCCCTTAAATTCTGTGCTTGCGTAAATTTGACATTTCTCACCCAAATAGTTTCCCAGGTGTCCAATGAAACTGGGTCACCAAAATTCTGCGCCCATCTAATCATACAATCTTTAATTAGTTCCGTTTCTAAATCCAATTCAACTAAAACCCCATAAATCCTCTTAATGTGGGTTTGTCTTTGATCCTTCACTTGCTTAATAAGATTTTCATCTTCTCTAAGAAGACCCACCTTACAATCCACCTTCCATCTATCTACTAGTTGCCTATATTGGAACCAAGAATAAATAATATTTTCTTGCGCTAACTCTTCCCGTGATTTAACTGCCAGTTTTGTCCATCCCATCTAAGTAACTGTCTATAAGATACCATATCCATTTTAGCACCTCTTTTTATTCCTTCTATCGCATGCCAAGGTATAGCCCATAATGGTACTTTAAAATCACTTTTATAATATTTTCTCCAGGTCCTAAGTAAAGAAATTCTTAAAATATGAGCTTTAAAGACCCAATCCATTTTTTATTAAATATTAAATAGGCATGCCACCCAAAAAGTAAATCCCATCCCTCTAAATGTAATATCTCAGGATTTGTCAAATTTACTGTAATAAGAAAAAAAAATAGGAAAAGAAAAGAAAAAAGAAATAATTAAATAGACAAAATTTGTTCCGTCCCCTTAAAAAAAAAAAACTTCAAATCGCCATTTTACTTTCCCTCTCAACAAAGGAAAAAAGAGAAAATGAAAGTAAATCTTTAAACTTAAAATCCAAACTTAAAATCCAAATAAAATCAAAAAATAAAATCCTCTAATCAGCTCTGTCCGCATTTTAAATAACTCACCAGTTCTCTTTAAGCGCGGAGGTGGGAACGGCGTCTTGCTTTCTCCTGAACAACAAGGGACAAAGGCACCTGAGAAGCGGAGACACCCTGAATTCTGTGGGAGCACGTCTTTCACCCCAAAAGAAAACTCTTTTGGGGATTTCAGAGGCTCTACCACTATTCAGGGTGAAACTCCCCTCCCTCCCTTGGCCCGGGAAGGAGGTTTTAAACCGCAGAACAGCTGATGCCTGCTGTTCTCAGCGGTTTTAACGCTGTCTCAGGAGGATGGCTACAAAGTAGCCGCCAGCGCCAGCGCTACACCACCGGAAGAGCCATGAGCTCTGTATTTCTTCTTAACCTTCCATTGATGACAGTTACATTCTCTGCATTTCTGATCCCCTATTAAATCCACCAAGGTAGGCTGCAATCTTCCAGCCATTACCTAAGCTCTGACATTATATTTTCAGGATCTCATACGTTGGCTTTGTAAAAACCCCAAATAAAACATAAATCTTCTTTTTGTTTCCAGATCAGCTACACTTTTATTTCACCAATCCTGAGTGATAAAACTCAGTTACCCTTTTTCTACCGGACCACCCCCAAAGAAGATGCTCAGAACCTGGGGATTGTTAAACTGCTGCTGTATTTTCGGTGGATATTCATTGGTGTCTTTGCTGCAGACACTGATAATGGAGAACATTTCATTAGGACCTTCATTCCTGTGCTGGCTCAGAATGGCATCTGTGTTGTTTTTTCACAAATCATATTATTAAAAGCTGAGAACAACAAGTATCTGGTTTCCGTTTTCAACATGTGGATCCAAATCAATGTATTTGTTTACTATTCAGAATTTACATTTGTAGAGGGAGCTTTTTTTCTAGAAAACATATTCAATTCCTTGAGAAAGCCTATTGTGGGGAAACTTTGGATCACAACAGCTTTGTGGGACCTCACCTTCGAATTAATGTATAATACTCTTTCTTTCAGATATACCCATAGTATTTTTTCTTTCCTTATCCAGACCAGCCAAAGGACCAAATTTAATGATTTCATGGATTTCTATTTTTATATCAAAGCATTTATGGTTAAAAAATTTCACTGTTCATATGGAAAGCCTGCCTTGTCTGTGAAAGGCTGGACAAGGTGTACAGAGAAAGAGAACTTGGAGACTCTGCCTCAAGAGAAGATTGAAAAGATCTTCTCTCTAGATAGCTCCTTAACTTACAATGCCATCCAGATTGTGGCACATGCCTTAAATGTGGCCTATTCATCTCAATCCCAGAGGATAAGGATGGAGAGAAAAAGCAAGCTGGAAGTCGAAAAGATCCAGCCATGGCAGGTATTCCCTTATAGGTTCCATGTGTATTGCTAAGGGTGACAGATAGATGATGAATGTCACAAAACACTCTCTGAGAAATGTGGAATATGTTGAGAAAAAAATTATGAAACATTTTCTTTCATAAGATCCCTTATCTTCCTCTTAATTTTTTCCTTTGGCCTCCAGAATTGCTGAATGGCAAATTATACATTGGCTGTGTTGTCACACACCACTACAATTCTTTTATCTCAGGTGCGTTAAGCTTTTCTTTCTTCAGATTCTAGAATTTGGTGCTTGTGGAAAGGGATTTTGGATTCTCTCCCAATATATTACAATGTAAGACAACATTGAACTTAATGGGGATGAAGATTCGTTCTCCAAGCTTGTGGGTTGGTTTCTGAACATTTCATTACCAGGCTAGATAACATCTTCAGTGGAGTTTAGGGATGTCAGCGTTGGTGTTCATCTGTTTATAAGGGTTTCAGGTGTGGGTGTGTCATGTGAGGGTCTTGTGATGGGTCAGGTTGAGTGAGAAGTGGGGGGCCTTGCGTGGGTTGGTTGAGGGTCTGTGCTGTCGGTGCCATCTCTGATTGGCTGTGTGGTTGATTTGGATTCTGAGGAGTTTGCAGCTTGTTGTAGGTCAACTTGTCTGTTGATGGAATTGCTGGTGGAATGCAGGCTTCAATGAATTCAGTGTGGCGGGTGGTAGTGTGGCCGATTTTTTTGTTCCTCGTATTGTTTGGTGTTGATGTGGATAGATATTAAGGATTTGGGATCATGACATTTGACTGCCAGCCAGTGTTCATGGATCCTATTTTGTAATTGATATGATGTTTGTCCCATGTAGAATTGGTTGATTCTGTAGATTACATTGTTTCTTTCATCCTTCTGTATCTTGGTTCTGGATAATTCCTGGCAGAGTGTTGTTGTGGGTTTTTGGGATATTGCTATTCCTAGGGGTTAGAGAATTCTGGTTGTCATTTTGACATCCCTTTTGTATATGGTAGAATTAGTTTTTGCGTGATAGTTGGCTGTGTGCTATGTTGTGGTTTGGGTGCTGTGTGTTGGAATATGAATTTTTGGGGGGGATAACTGTTATGGAGAAAGACAGCAAGCAGCTATTTCTCTTACACTTTTCTTAGTGTTGTGGTGCTGCAGTGTGTCCTGGTCCTTCTGAAGAGGGTCTGGACACAGCTTCTTTTGGGTGCAGTGGGTGGTTGCTTGTGAAGCTGAGGATCTGGTCCATGTGTGTAGGTTTGCAGTAGATGTGGGTTTCCAGTTCTCCATTGTCTAGTCTCCTTATGTCAATGTTGAGGAATGGGAGTCTGTTGTCTGTTTCCTCTTCATGTGTGAATTTGATCCCAGGGAATATGTTATTGAGTAGATGGCGTGTTTCCTCAATTTGGGAGCATTTGATGATGAAGATTTCATCAATATAGCTTGTCCAAAATTTTGGTTGAATGGTCGGTATAGCTATGGATTAAATTTGTTGCATGACTGCTTCTGCTATTAGGCCTGATATGGGTGATCCATCATGGTACCTTGTACTTGGTTATTTATTAATTGTACTTAATATTACAATTATCAGTGTATATCCATGTAAAATCACCCAAAGAGCGCCAGAATCAATATTTAAGCTTTCCCTAAGAATCAGTGCTCATATTTTCTTCAGATAACAAGTACATGGAACAGTCAATTGCAAATATTGACATTTGCTTCCCAATTTCCTAAAGCCAATTAATATTTCCAGGACTGAGTTGTACAAACTGATGCTGTGTCTTCTACACTGCTCCATCTTCTCTCTTGTGGAATCACAATGCAGGATCCAAAATAAATAATCAAGTCTCAGTGCAGTACTTGTTATTCAGTGTGCGCAGGGGAAATTCTCCAAAGAATGTTGAGATAAAACCCTATGGACAAAAGAATGCATCTATAGTTATACAGGACATCTCAGAGAAGAGGGGGAAACTAATGTATAAGCAATAGATGAGGTAAGCAAACATATTTGTGGGTAAAGGATTTCCCTTCTCCTGCCCTTCTACCATCTAGTTATTTTCAAGTAGAGAAATAAAACAATAGAACAAAAGCAGAGGGGCCATCTGGGAATGCCATATGTTGAAAAGAAAGCATCTCCCACAAGGATTTACACTAATAATTGTAATATTAAATACACTTAATAAATAAGCAAATCTATGCAAAGACAAATTATGCAAATTGTCCTGAGAAGAAAACAGGCTGCAGTTCAATAAGCCAAATTCCTTATATCTCTGTACGTCAACATGTTCAGACGATTCCATTTCTGTAAAAACATCTTTCCTCATACACTGTAGCTTCACCATTTCCTGAAGGACCCCCAGATCTACACCAACACCATGGAAGGAATGTACTTGGATAGGAATGGAGATTTGATGGCTGACTTTGACATTTTGAGCTGGGTGTGGTTTCCTAATAAGTCCAGCACCAGAGTGAAATTTGGGAGTCTAGTCAGAGAAGTAGCCACTGGAATCAAATTCAGCATCAACAAGGAAACCATCATGAAGCCTCAATGGCTCAATCAGATGGGGGGGGGGAAGGTGTCCCATCTCTTTACTTTTATCTATCCTCTCAATCTGTGTCTCCTTCCTTCCCAAACTATATATCAGACTGACTAAGGAAGAATTTCCTGACATTTAGAGGAATTAATCAGTGGGATGATTTTCCTCCGGAAGTTGTGGGTGCTCCATCACTGCAGAGTTTTAGGAAAAGATTGAACAACCATTTGTCTGAAATAATATAGAGTTTCCTGTCCAAGCAGAATGTTGGACGAAGACCTCCAAGGTCCCTTCCAAGTCTGTTATTCTGTTAAATTCATCCTTCAGACTTATACTGTTTCCATGTAGAACTAGCAAAAGAAAATTTGTTGTGTGAAGTATGGAAATCTAAGGGACACAGAGGGAAATTATGTTTGGGTGGAGGAACACAGAAGCAGGATTTAAGCTGGGGGGGGAGAGAAATAAAATCTCTGTATTTTTGTCATTTGGACATGTAGAAATGCAAGAATTTAATTTATCTAGACATTTGGTACAAGAAATGTGCAAAATCTATCATTTTGGAGAATTCCAAAATTCCCATTTCTCCTCTAAATCATGCTGATGTGTTTTTCCAAAAGTTGCTCTGACAGTCTTCCAGAGTCAGTCCTCCAAAATGGAAACATGTCTGACTATCATGAACTGCTTTCAGTGTAAAAAAATAACTTTCTAGAAAATTATTGGACCTTCCCTAGAGTAGTCACTACAACATGGCCTGGAGGAGAAACACAACATTCCATTTCTAGTCCAGTTTGCACATACCTGTTTTGCTGATCCTGTTCCAATTCTATAATTCATTTGATTGCTGCTCAGTTTTGCCAATGCTTCTGAATGCCAATTCTATTCACTTTCAGCCCTTGCCTTACTCCCAGTGTGTGGAGCCTTGTCAGCCTGGATATTTCAAGGTGGTCCAGGAAGGAAAACCAATCTGCTGCTACAACTGCATCCCCTGTGCAGAAGGGAACTTTTCCACCAAAGAAGGTGGGTGAGTGGGAATCAAAATTTTTATTTCTGCCTTCCATCCCCCTGCTGATGAATACATACAAATTCAGATGTGGGTTTCCTGATTCCAAATTTTAACTCCCGCCCTATAAATTCATGGTAAATATACATTTGTCCTCTGCAGATGCAGACCAGTGCACCAGATGTCCAGACGATCAGTATCAGAACAAGCATCCAAATCAATGTATCCCCAAAATTGTCACCTTTTAATCATTAACCATTGGGATTTGGTGGGACAAAATGAATCTATAAATAGTTGAACAATATTAGTATTGTATTTCAATTTTATTCTTCAATTAATGAGTAATGGGACAAATCAAACTCCATTTTTGAAAAACAGAATATTCCAACCCTGTCAATTTGGCCAATCCCAGTCCATTAGGGACCTTCCTACATGATGTAGATGCTTGTCCTTTCTCCCCTTTTGCTTCCTAGAGTTGTCTGCCCCTAATCTAACCACATTTTCACACTTGATCCACTTGGGACACATACTAATGCAAAGAAGCACAGCTATACACATACTCCTAAATTTTTATTTCTGCCTTCCATCCCCCTGCTGATGAATACTCACAAATTCAGATGTGGGTTTCCTGATTTCAAATTTTAATTCCCGTCCTATAAATTGATGGTAAATATACATTTGTCCTCTGCAGATGCAGACCAGTGCACCAGATGTCCAGATGATCAGTATCAGAACAAGCATCGAGATCAATGTATCTCCAAAATTGTCACCTTTTTGTCCCATCAAGAGCATTTGGGAATTATTCTTACTTTCTTTGCCCTATTCCTAATCTTAAGCACAGTTTTAATCTTGGGAATCTTCATTAAATTCCAAGAAACTCCCATTGTCAAAGCCAACAACCGGGACCTCTCCTATATCCTCCTGATCTCCCTTCTGCTTTCCTTCTTGACTTCCTTTCTCTTCATTGGTCAGCCAAGGAGAACCACCTGTCTTCTCCGACAAACAATTTTCAGCATCATCTTCTCCATTGCTGTGTCTTCTGTCTTGGCCAAAACAATTATGGTGGTGCTGGCCTTCCTGGCCATAAAGCCAGGAAACAGAGTGAGAAGGTGGCTGGGCAAGAATCTGGCCAACTCCCTCATCCTTTCTTGTTCCAGTGTCCAGGTTGTCATTTGTTTCACCTGGTTAGGAGTCTTTCCTTCATTCCCTGATTCTGACATGTATTCGCAGCCTAGAGAGATTGTTCTGCAGTGCAATGAAGGCTCTGTCACTATGTTTTATGTTGCCCTTGGTTACATGGTCTTTCAGGCTGCCATTTGCTTCGTGGTGGCTTTCCTGGCCAGGAATCTGCCTGCATCCTTCAATGAAGCCAAGCTGATCACCTTCAGTATGCTGGTCTTTTGCAGTGTCTGGATCTCCTTTGTGCCTACCTATCTGAGCACCAAAGGGAAATTCATGGTTGCTGTGCAAGTCTTCTCCATCTTGGCCTCCAGTGCTGGGCTTCTGGGCTGCATCTTCATCCCTAAGTGTTATATCATTTTGCTAAGGCCAGACCTGAATACAAAGGAGCAACTGATGTTCAAAGCTGAAGTAAAAAAATGATTCTGGGGATATAATTCTCACCCAATATAATTGCCACCAATTGGGTACTTTTCAGGAGAAAACATTATCTGGCTGCTTTTTGAAGTGATCTCCTGGTTAAGCCTAATTTCCATGTTTTTATGTTTCTGTGTCTGGCAGTATTATTTAGCATTTTAGGCTTCATTATTAGCCTTTACCTGAGGATGTTATTAGCATTTTAGTTTGCTAGTGTTGGTCTCCTTTCAGACTTTAGAAAGAATGCTTTTCTTCTGTTTTTTTCTATGGGAAAAAATCTAGCCTTTTCAGCAACTGAACCTTAGACAATATATTCTGAAAGTAATTGAATAGACTTGCAAGTTTTAAGTAAGAAACAAATCAAGCCTGGAAAGGGCATGATGTAACCCATAAATTTACCATATGTGGAATGTAATCTCTCATCAATGTTTTCTATTGTTCAGTTGTCTCGGGTAATAAATGTCATTCATTCTTTCTTTAGTTGCTTTCCGATTTATCACATATACCAAATTTTGATTTATTTGTTTCTGTGCCCTATCAAAAGACTTGGACCACCCACCGTTCCCAAAAGTGTTTTTCACTGTGATTTATATTGTTGGGTAGGGGGGGGAAGGCTAATTTTGCAAAAGAAAAAATGTTTTTAACCTCTCAAATTCGGCGAAATCTTCATCAGCTCCAGGCCAAATTTAGGGTATCTGAATTTCAGGCAACAACTGGAGAAAATAAAACTGCAACATAAATGGTGCACACCGTTTTTTTTTTAATCCAAGGGACATTTGTTCATTAATAAAATATTTTATAATTTTAAGATCTACCAAACTGTTAGAAGAAAGTATGTTCTCTTTTTTCTGTAATCTATCCTGTCTAACAATCAAAAGTACTTTTTATCAGATCAGAAGTATTTATTTATTTGAGGGGCCCTTGGTGTTCTTTGAGCTTGCTTGTTTTCTTACAGACATTTCATTACCAAACTAGGTAACATCATGAGTGCTAGTAACTATCATCAGTGACTATCACTGATGATGTTACCTTGTTTGGGTAATGAAACATCTGCAAAAAAACAAGCAAATTCAGAGTGCTCAGCACTCGTCATTTCAATCCTGAGCTAGAAATATTTATTAGCATTTTTTTCCATTTTTATGCAAGAAAGGCATAAAAGGGTTCCAGTCATGAATAAATGTAGATAATTTCCTTTCTGTAATCAAAGAAGTTAATTTATCCGTTTCAGCTATTCTAACAAATTCACCAGCCATTTCTCCATAGGGGGTTGTGTGTCTGAGGATCCCATCAGGGGAGGGCTGAAACTGTCTAATAGACCCCACAGATCATTGGTAAGAAGGGGTCAGGATTGGGTGGGAGATGGTGGTGTGGTGTTCCTGCTTTCAAAGAGAAAAGTCAGAGGAGAGACATGTAAACAAAGCAATAGATTGATGAAGAAACCCTGATTGGCAGATATGAAATGATATTTGATTGAAAGGGGGAAATGAAGATTAAGCAGAAGATTAAGATGCCTACACATTTTCTTCAAAATAAAATGAGAAAAGAGAATCTATTGCACAAGAAAAAGATTTTTGGGTAACTTCGCAAATTTCTAGATTCGTGTAACCCCAAGTTGGCTTCTTGTTAGCACTTTAACACTCTACTCAAGTCAACAAGTCATAAATGCTAATAGCAGAGAAGAGGTCTCTTCTAAGGTCATGCCAACACCCTTAAATACTAGAAATATCATTACAGATACGTTTTGTATGTTGTATTGTGTATGACTCAAGCTAGACTCCAGCAGTGTGTGGATCAAGAACTTCCAGAAGTACAGGCAGGATTTCGAAGAGGCAGAGGAACTACAGATCAAATTGCCAACATAAGCTGGATCATGGAGAACGCTAGGCAGTTCCAGAAAAACATCTACTTCTGCTTCCTCGCCTATCCAAAACCTTTGATTGTGTGGATCACAACAAATTGTTGCAAGTTCTGAAAGAGATGGGAGTACCTGACCGTTGTATTTGTTTCTTGAGAAACCTATATGTGGGCCAAGAAGCAACAATGAGAACTGGACATGGAACCACTGATTGCTTCAAAATTGGGAAAGGAGTCCAGAAAGGCTGTATTCTGTCACCTTGCCTATTTAACTTATATGCAGAGGACATCATGAGAAAGGCAGGGAATACTGCATACAGTTTTGGTCACCACACTACAAAACAGATGTTGAGACCTTGGAAAAAGTTCAGAGGAGCAATTAAGATGATTCAAGGCCTGGAGACTAAAACATATGAAGAACAGCTGTAGGACTTGGGTTTGGCTAGTCTAAAGAAAAGAAGAAATAGGGGTGACATGATAGCAGTATTCCAGTATTTGAGATGCTGCCACAAAGAAGAGAGGGTCAAATTATCCTCCAAAGCATCAGAGGGCAGGACAAGAAACAATGATTGGAAACTAATCAAACAGAGAAGCAACCTGGAATTAAGGCGAAAGTTCCTAATAGTGAGGACAATTAACCAGTGGAGTGGCTTACCTTCAGAAATCATGGGCACTCCATCACTGAAGGTTTTTAAGAAGAGACTGGACAGTTACTTGTCTGAGATGGTATATGTTATGTCCTGAGCCTGCAAAAGGGCAGGCTCGGGACGTTGCAACGGTCCTGGGCAGCTGCAAGTTGCCCGGGACCAGACTGGTTGGCACCAGCGCTCGCGCACATGCGTGAGGCGCTTCGCGCGCCTAAATGTTGCCTTTTGGCCCGGGGAAAAAGGTCCTTAAGAGAGGCTGAGGAGTCCGTGCTGCCTTGAGTTTTAACGGGGCTGCTGAAGAGAAATAATGAAGGTTACTGAACATCAAGAATGTCTCGTGTCATCATTGCCATTAGCCGAGGACACAACACTGGCGACAAAGGTGGGATGGCCTTGCAATTACACAAACAATTGTAAGCAATTGTAAGCTGGAGTCCAGCACAGCGAGGAAACGGCATTAAATTCAGCAACTGCCTGCCAATACAGCTTCGTTGGAGGTAAGCTGGCTGATAGACCCTTCCTGCTTTACTACAATGGCAAAGATTGGAAAACTTTCAGAGTTTGATATTACACATCCCGAAAGATGGGAATCTTACGTGGCCCGAGCAGAAAATTATTTCAGAGTTAATCAAGTAAGAGAAGAGGGCTTAAAGGCCGCCACCCTACTCTGCGTTTGTGGTCAAGATGCATTTGAAATTGCTGAAAACTTAGTAGCCCCTGCACCTCTTGAATCTGTTACCTACACAGATCTTAAGAAATTACTGAAAGAGCATTTTCAACCCAAGTTGTCTGTTATTGCTTGGAGACATAATTTTGAACAGCGGGATCAATGGGCTGGTGAATCAGCTAAAGAGTACATTGCTGCATTAAGAAGGGCAGCTAAGCATTGCGAATTTAAAGACTTAGAGGAAAGACTGAGAGACAGATTTGTATGTGGACTGAGAAAGAGAGATGTACAACAAAGGCTTTTTGCCAAAGAGGACATATCATTCCAAAATGCCTTGAGAGAGGTTACTGCAGAAGAGGCAGCAAGTGGGGCAATCAAGAATATGAGCCCATCAAAAGCTTTCCAGAAGCTGTTTCCGTGCATCACGAGGGAGTTCAAGGAAGCTCAGAAGAGGAGCCTGATGAAGAAATAGACATCTCTACCCAACCAAAGAAGGAAAGCAGAGGGAAGGCAAAGAAAAGTCTTCACCTGTACCCAAGTGCTTCGGGTGTGGAGGTCGTCACAAGAGGACCGATTGCAAGTTCCGTTCTGCAAACTGTAGAGCATGTGGGAAGCAAGGCCACATAGCAACTGTGTGTCTGGGCCGACAGAAGGTACAACCCCGAGAAGAATTGCACCTGAAAGGTACCAGGGTCCCCAGCCAAAACAGGGTGGGTTTCTGTGCTTCACGAAAAAGCATTTTTAAGACAGGCACACACAGACCACTTAAAAAGAAGCTGTCACTTAGGGTGAAATTGAAAGGAGTTCCATTGGTCATGGAACTAGACATTGGGTCTGCACTTTCAATCATCTCCATTCACACATTCAGAAAGATTTGTTCTGGCAGTCATTTCCAGGCCAAGTTTAGGCCTTCTAACATAGTACTAACAGACTTTCAAAACTCCAAAGTGTGTGTTAAGGGGGAGGCCACCCTTAACGTGCAGTATAAGGATTTTGAAGGTCCATTAGATGTATTGGTAGTGGGGGGTGATCGTACGAGTCTCATAGGACTCGATTGGTTTGAGGCCCTGGGAATACAAGTTACAGGATTCAACACTTGCAAACGTTAGACTTACAGGAAGTCTGCAAGGAATTTGCAGATGTATTCAGCCCTCAGTTGGGCACATACAAGGGTCCCCCAGTGTCTTTGAAATTAGACCCCACTGTCACTCCTATCAGAGTAAAGGCAAGAAGGGTACCGTTTGCCTTAAAAGGGAAAATTGATGCTGAATTGGACAAATTGATTCAGCAAGGAGTCTTAGAACCTGTTGACTCCAGTCCATGGGAAACTCCCATAGTAATGCTTCTTAAGGCTAATGGGGATATTCGCATTTGTGCAGATTACAAATGCACGCTCAATAAGGCATTACAGCAACATGACTATCCTGTGCCTATTGTCAGCCACATTCTGGCTTCCCTCAAAGGGGGGGAGGGGCGTATTTTTGCAAAGCTTGATTTAGCTCAGGCTTACCAACAGTTGCCTGTGGACGAAGCTGCTGCTGTGGCACAAACCCTTGTAACTCATAGGGGGGCATTCAAGGTCAAGAGACTGCAATTTGGAGTAAACGTAGCTCCTGGAATTTTCCAAAGAGTAATGGAAAATACCTTGAGGGGTATTCCAGGGGTTTGCCCCTATTTTGATGATGTCTTAATTGCTGGAGAGTCTATCCAAAATCTGGCTGAAAGATTGAGGGCTGTCCTGCTGAGGTTTCGGAAAACAGGACTCAAACTCAAAAAAGACAAATGTAAAATTGGGGTGTCTTCTACAGATTTTCTGGGGTTCAGAATTGATGCCAATGGGATTCATCCTGCTGAGTCCAAATTAAAAGCTATCACACAAGCTCCCAGACCTAAGTCCAAAGCTGAACTGCAAGCTTTTCTGGGACTTTTGAATTTCTACAATTCATTTATTCCTAACAAGGCTGATGTAGCTGAACCACTTCATAGGCTTCTTGACAAACAAGCTGTGTGGGAATGGTCACAAGCACACGAAGCAAGCTTCAATAAGGTTAAGGCCTTTCTAACATCTAACAATGTGCTTGCACATTTTAATGAAACACTCCCTGTGTGCATTGCTTGTGATGCTTCCCCTTATGGCGTAGGAGCTATACTCAGCCATCTCACACCTGATGGAAATCAGGTTCCTGTTGCATATTACTCCAGAACTTTATCCTCTGCTGAGAGGAATTATGCCCAGATAGACAGGGAGGCCTTACCTGTTGTTGCTGGAATCAAAAAATTCCATGATTTTTTATATGGCAGACATTTCACGGTCTACACTGACCATAAGCCTTTGTTGGGATTGTTTACAACTAACAAACAGACCCCTCACATTATCTCTCCCAGGATGCTCAGATGGTCAATCTTCCTGTCAGCTTATGATTTTTCTTTAATTCACAAATCGAGCAAAGAAATGGGCCATGCTGATGGCCTCAGTAGATTACCCTTACAGGTAGTTGAGGCTGACCCTGCCCCGGCAATCAATATTCTTTCAATTCAAGCACTGCCTGAGTCAACCCTTAACGCCAGGGATGTGGCTGCTGAATCAGCCACAGAGCTTACATTCTCTCGAGTCTTATCCTGGGTTTTGTCTGGATGGCCAGAGTGTTGTCCAGGTACTAAGTTTCAGAGTTTCTGGTTAAAAAGGAATGAGTTGTCCACCTTCCAGGGCTGTCTGCTGTGGGGTAGCAGAGTTGTCATTCCTACCTCAATGAGGTCTAGAGTCTTAGGGTCCCTTCACGAGGGTCATCCTGGCATTGTTCGAATGAAGGCGCTTGCGCGCAGCCACTTGTGGTGGCCTGGGTTAGACAAGGAAATTGAGGCTAAGGTGCATGCTTGTCACCTTTGTCAACGCTCATGCCCAGAAATGCCTCAGGCTCCCGTACATAGGTGGGAGGAAACACAGTCACCATGGTCTAGGGTGCACGTTGACTATGCTGGGCCCTTTCAGGGTCAATTCTTCTTGGTCTTGGTTGATAGCTATTCAAAATGGCTTGAGGTTGTACCTGTCTCGTCCACCACCACTGCAAAGACCACTGCAAAGACTACAAAGTACTGTGGGGAATTTTTGCTGCACATGGGCTTCCGGATGTTTTGGTGTCTGACAATGTCCCGCAATTCACTTCTTCCGAATTCCAAGCTTTCTTACAGGCCAACATGAATCGTCATGCCACTTCTTCTCCCTTCCACCCTTCCACCAACGGGATGGCTGAACACATGGTCCGCATCACCAAGGATGCTCTAAAGAGACTTACCTATGGGGACTGGCATCACAGGTTGGCTGACTTCCTCCTTTCCTACCGCACTATACCTTCCACTTCTACCGGGAGGAGCCCAGCTGAACTTCATTGGGGGCGCAAACTGATTACTAAACTTGACCGGTTGCATCTGGACAGACTGCCGCCTAGGGGTACACAGCCCAGGGCACCGTGGCAATTGCAAGTGGGTGCCCCTGTATGGACCCGTAACTACCGGGCCAGGCCATTTATGGGTTCCTGCCACTGTTTGCAAGGTTACAGGCCCTTTGTCTTATGAGGTCTCCTTGTAAGACGGCCGCATCCTGTGAAGGCATATTGACCAGCTGCGTTCAAGGCTAGACTCACCTGCAGAGACTCCTGGTTCTTTTCCAGGGGGGAGGGGGACCCTTACGGGCAAAGGGAAGGGTGTTGGCAGCATTCAGACTCTCACAGTGAGGCCACAGACGGCCTGTCGCATGATTCCGTGAATGTTCCAAACAGGAATTGAAGGGAACCAGTTAGCGCACAAGCTACAGCACAGACTCCAGCCAGGAAGTCACCCCGGGGGCATAATCATTACACACGTACGCCTTTCAGCACTCCAGTCAGGGAGAATAACCGGGAGCATCCTAATAACTCAAACATTGCAAGAGAGCTGGCACACAATCAATACAATTGGCCCAACACAGCCACAGTCCCCAGAGAAGGACACTGCCACAGGGAAGTGGGAGAAGAGCCAATTTTAGACAGTGGACCTTCTGGTTCAACGGAGGGGGGAACTGAGTTTTGGGAATATACTGAAATAACAGACAATCCTGCTATGGAACTGGGAAGTGGAGGAAGCCAGCCTCCCGTTAGGTCCAGTGTGGGCTTGAGAGGCCATTCAGAGCTACCCAACAATGGCAGCTTAACAGAAGGGTCAGATCGCCTACAACTAGGCAGGTCAACCAGGTTAGAGAGAGACCAAGGTCCTGGCCTGATGAGCCTGGTAGGCAAGCAAGCAGGCCAGGCATCAGGGCACAGTCCACGGGGGCCACCAGGGTCTGAGAAGGGGGGTGAACCTATAACCTCCACAGGACAAGGTGTACTTGTAAATAATCCAGACCTACGTAGGTCACAGAGAGATAAAAGGTCTCCCAAATATCTTGAAGATTTTATAACCTTACTGGCCAGGCAGAAGACTTAAGTGTATTCTGTGGAAGCCAGAAATGGGAACACTGGAGTTAATCCCCAGCACTATAGCATGGTACCATTTAACAAGAGTTTACACCACGCTCGTGTTGAGGTCGCGTTAAAATTGTCACGTAGTCTTAGCCGGGGGGGAAGGGGTGTTATGTCCTGAGCCTGCAAAAGGGCAGGCTCGGGACGTTGCAATGGTCCCGGGCAGCTGCAAGTTGCCCGGGACCAGACTGGTTGGCGCCAGCGCTCACTCGCATGCGCAAGGCACTTTGCACACCTAAATGTTGCCTTTTGGCCCGGGGAAAAAGGTCCTTAAGAGAGGTTGAGAAGTCCGTGCTGCCTTGAGTTGTAACGGGGCTGCTGAAGAGAAATAAAGAAGGTTACTGAACATCAAGAATGTCTCGCGTCGTCATTGCCATTAGCCGAGGACTCAACAGTATAGGTTCTCCTGCTTGAGTGGGGGGCTGGACTAGAAGACGTCCAAGGTCCCTTCCAGCTCTATTCTATTCTAACATCCCGATTGTTGTCTTTAATTATGAGAGTTTCTTCAAATTTACTGAAGGTGCCCAAGACTAAGCCTGATCCCAAAAAACAGAAACAAGGGAAGGGGAGCTGGGATGATTCCCAAGTGGTTAAAGCACCATGCTAGGGAGTGGGAAACCATGAGTTCAAGCACCCTTTAGGCATGAAAACTGGCTGGGTGACTTTGGCCATCTTTCTTAGCTCAACCCACCTCTCGACCAAAGGATCAAATGTGACCTGTGGACCATAAAAATGCCCAGGTCTACATTAGTGGATCAAGGAAAGGCCATGGTGAGCCTATCAATACACCCTTTCATGGACAATGTCAAGGTATATTATATTTCCAAAAGTCTGTCCCCTTTTTCTGGAGTCACCCACACACCCTGCATCCACAGTAAAGATGTTTCCTTCTGCAAAAGGAAGATAGCCATAGCACAGTGGTTCTCAACCTTTTTAATGCTGCGACCCCCAACCGGTCGTAAGACAAGGACTACCCAACCGGTCGTAAGTTGACGACTTTCCCTGCTCTGGAGCGCCGAAATGCATTGTGCTGCCCCCTGCACTGGCCGAGGTGTAGATGGCAAGTGGCAGAGACGGCACAGGCTGACCACTGGCTGGGCCACCAGCTAGCCCAGCCCAAGGGAGGTAAGGCACCCACCAGGCCCCACGAGCACCAGCTACCTTCCCTGCGCCTGCCGGCCTCCCACCTCCCACCCCTGGCCCTCTTTTACTTACATATTTAGTAGTTGCTCAGCAGGGAGGACTGGAAACTTCCAGACAGCTCGCCTTTGCTGCAGACAACTTGCAGCACGGTTTGCAGAATGGGACTTTTGGCGGGCTCAGCAGGGCAGAGACAGCCTGGACGATTCCTATTGGCTTTTGAAAGCCAATAAAATTAGACTCTATTCAAGAGAGTCTATTCTATTCGCTTTCAAAAGCCAATAGAATAAAAGGGAGTAGCACAGCTAAGGAGAAGGGGCAAAAAATGGCGGACTGCGTTGTTTGGCGACCCCCGTGAAATGATCATTCGACCCCAAATGGGGTCCCGACAGGTTGAGAACGACTGCCATAGCAGCATATGGGCTTCCCCTCCTGCGCAGCCTTCCCAAATCCTGGACAACAACTTTCCACACACTGGGAAGGAGGCAGGCTCTGAGTAGATGGAGGAAAATTCATTGTCAGAAAATTCTATTTATTTATTTTATATCCAGTCTTTATTATTTTTATAAACATTTCTCTATGCCTGTGAAATGGATAGGAATGAGGTCAAGAAGGAAAGCAGGAGAGATATGAGGAGGATGTGTGTGTAAGCCACTCAGTGTCACCTCGCATCATGGGATGAGCAGCATATAAATTTGATAAATAAATACATAAATGAATAAAGTAGGAGAGATCCTGAGTATTGGCTTTCAGTAAGTGAAAGGATGTTTCTTTCATCACTTGCTTCTGCCTCTGCAGATATACTGTGTGGGGTAGAGGCAATGGGGCAGACTGACAAAATGTTTCTCATGATATCACCTGGGTCTTATCTCAAGATTCACATACAAAAGATCAGGGTTGTACGGTGACACCACAATCCCCATTTCATTTCCTCACCACTGTGATTTGCAGTAGATATTTATGGAAGCAAAGTATTTAGGACTCAGGGTGAAATACTCTTCATCAGACTATCATTTTGGCAGAGAGGTTCAGATAGACTTTTCTACCTGTTGGATCAGTATGAGACAACCAGAGATGTCTCATGTTGAATATCTCTGTCTGAGGTTATATAACAGACATGTCAAACACAAGGCCTGTGATGTGGTTTCATGTAGCCTGTGAATCCATCCTGGAAACAGTGAGGGAACGGCCCCCTCTGCCTTAGACCTGGCCCAGGTGAGCCAGGAACCAATGTACAATTTTGTGGTGGCCATCTATGCTGAAACGTATTCAGTCTTAGCTCTATAAGCCCCCCCCCCCTCCACATGGCCTGAGAGGAACAGTGAGGCTCCTCCATGGACCATGCCTTGGCACTTGCCCTTGTCCCACCCCCTTCTGCCAGAGACCCTCAGGTCTGTCCCACTCCTGCCCAGGCCCCCACAGGCACCCTTGATGTGAACGGGGTAGAGCTGGCCACACCCA
Organism: Crotalus tigris; assembly: GCF_016545835.1. NCBI lineage: Eukaryota > Metazoa > Chordata > Lepidosauria > Squamata > Viperidae > Crotalus > Crotalus tigris. Next base: position 2,417 of record NW_024098036.1, on the reverse strand, counting down.
CCAAGTAGGCCACATCCACTCCATCCACGCCCACCCAGTAGGCCACACCCACCTGCCCCCTGAGGGCAACTGCAATGCTGATGCGGCCCTCAATTAAATTAAGTTTCACACCCCTGTTATATAACAAGGGAAAAGTTTTTTAGAGGCTTTGTATTTTCCTTGACTCTTCCAGATAAAAAGGAGCATGTCACATGGTTAGATGGATGGATGGATGGATGGATGGGTGGATGGGTGGATGGATGGACATCTATTTGAATCATATGCATTCAATTCCAGCATGGGAATAAAAGTAAAGCATCTACCCTAAAACATAAAGATCTGAATAATAAGGAACGCATAACTTCATAACCATAACTTCATCTAAGCAATAACACAGCATCATAAAATAAGCATCACTTATAATAACATGAAAGAAAACCAACTGGAAATCAACCAAGCAAAATGACAGGTGTCCCAAATGACCACAGAACAATTTGGTCTTGGATGCTTTCTAGGAATCCATTATATTGAGTTATATCAGGACTTCTTCAATTGAATTCCCAGCTCATCCTGCAGGGAGGACTTTGCAAAACTTCTACATCTCCAGATAATTATTAGTAGAATGATAGTGATTTCTTTCTTGCTTTCATGCTAAATGTCAAGAGATTCTTCTCTCCTCCAGAGATTCTCTAGAGCGGATCAACAGACTCAGGAGCAATACATAGTAATGTTTGGCATCATGAAAGTTAGTGCATAAATTGTCTTGTCACCTTGGGAAGCTGGCCTGAGCTTCATGGCCACCAGGAGGTCTGCTGTTGTGTTGACCCATGTTTCCATCATTTGAGAAGTCTTCTCTGGACTTCATACTATATTAGAAAAGTCAGTCTTGCTGCTATCTGCCTTCAACTTCTCCAAACTTCTTCTGCTCTTCTGATTCTGAGATCAGATGCAAGGCAGGGGACTCCTTCAGTTAAACCAGAAATGGACCCTGTACTTCTGCTTCTGATGGAGCTTTTGCTGGCCCAGGCAGCCTGTGGGATGCTCAGCACCAGGTGCTTCTTGACTTTGGGGAGGGATGCAAGAGACCCACTCAATCATTACAGGCCAGGAGACCATCTCATCAGTGGACTCTTGTCTGCAACAAATACTATACAACCTGAGCTGCAAAATTTCAGTTTGAGTCCTTCTAAAAAGTTTCATCGGTAAGTTACATAATGTTGAATGATGTTATATTATGTTGCCTTTGAGAAAGAAAGTGGGTGAAGGAAAGCAGTGAGGTTTTAATTAATTAGATCTATAGTTACGTCTGTATCACTGCTTTTTTGTAAAAGAAAAATAGGTGGCGGAACTCACACATGTCACACAACCTGCCTTGCCTACCCTACAAAGTTCCATCCCAAAAAGGTGCCAGAACTCCGTTCTGGGCATTCTATGAGAAAAAAAAGCCTTGGTCTGTATACAAACAGCATGAAGTGGAACACATTCAGCACATAAAACAAAAGTATGCTTTAAGACTCAGCAGTCTTGTCCAACTGATCTCTAAATAGTAGTAGTAGTAGTAGTAGTAGTAGTAATAGTAATAATAATAATAATAGTAATAATAATAATAATAAAAACAACAACAAAAACAACAACAACAACAATAATAATAATAATAATAATAATAATAATAATAATAATAATAATAATAATAATGGTAAGCTGTTGCAAGAAGATTGCACAGACTGATTACAAGCAGCGGCATGACAAAGTAGCAACAATGGTGCATTGGAAGATCTGCAAAAAATATCATTTGCCTGTAAGCAAAAACTGGTGGGATCATAAAATAGAGAAAGTCATAGAAATGATAAAATTAAACTGCTCTGGGACTTCAGAATTCAAACAGACAAGAACCTGCAACATAACACCCCAGACTTAACAATTGTCGATAAGAAAGACAAAAAAGTCTGGATAGTGGACGTGGCAGTGCCTGGAGACAGCAGAATAGACGAGAAAGAACTGGAGAAGATAACAAAATACAAAGACCTACAAATAGAAATAAAAAGACTGTGGCAAAAGCAAGCAAGGGTAGTACCAATAGTAATAGGCTCCTTGGGTGCAATCCAAAAACAACTGGAGCACCACTTGAACACCATTGGCATTGACAAATTCGCTATTAATCAATTGCAAAAGGCGGCCTTACTAGGAACTGCTTCCATCCTGCGACGATACCTGTAATACCATCAAACATCCACATCTGCCTATCCCAGGTCCTGGGTAAGGACTCGATAGGTAGACAAAATGCCAAATCCAGTATGAACATCTGGCTGACTGTGCGATGAATGATAATAATAATAATAATAATAATAATAATAATAATAATAATAATAATAATAATAATAATAATACCCCCAGTGAGTCACTACCTTGACGTGGTTGTGGGGCTTGTGTACTCTGAG
>NW_024098035.1:0-8490 GCF_016545835.1 Crotalus tigris | reverse complement strand
TTGAAAGATCAGTGCCCTCCTAACCATACCCAAGCAGTCTGAAGTTGTTCGCTTTGTCCATTTTGCTCTACGACTTCATTGTGACCTAACCCTAACCCTAATTGGAATTTTCTTAAATGGGATTTTCCCATGTATTTTATCAGGAAACATAGACAAGCCAGACTGCAATCCTCAGTTCCCTCCTAACCATACCCAAGCACTCTATGTTTGTTGGCAATGTCCATTTTGGTTTACGAGTTCATGGTGACCTAAACCTAACCCTAAGTGGAATTTTCCTAAATGGGATTTTCCCTTTGTTTTTTCCAGGAAACATACATAGTGCAGGCTGGAAAGGTCAGTGCCCTCCTAACCATACCCAATCACTCCAAGTTTGTTGGCAATGTCCATTTTGCTATACGAGTTTATCGTGACCTAACCCTAGCCCTTAGTGGAATTTTCCTAAATGGGATTTTCCCATGTATTTTATCAGGAAACATAGACAAGGCAGACTGCAATCCTCAGTGCCCTCCTAACCATACCCAAGCACTCTATGTTTGTTGGCAATGTCCATTTTGCTCTACGAGTTCATTGTGACCTAACCCTAACCCTAAGTGGAATTTTCCTAAATTGGATTTTCCCATGTATTTTACCAAGAAATATAGATAGGGCAGACTGGAAAGGTCAGTACCCTCCTAACCATACCCAAGCACTCTCAGTTTGTTGGCAATATCCATTTTGCTCTACGGGTTCATGGTGACCTAACCCTAAGTGGAATTTCCCAAAATGCGATTTTCCCATGTATTTTACCCAGAAACATAGAAAAGGCAGGGTTGAAAGATCAGTGCCCTCCTAACCAGACCCAAGCAGTCTGAATTTGTTCGCTTTGTCCATTTTGCTCTACGACTTCATTGTGACCTAACCCTAACCCTAATTGGAATTTTCTTAAATGGGATTTTCCCATGTATTTTACCCGGAAACATAGATAATGTAGTATAGAAAAGTCAATGCCCTCCTAATTATACCCAAGCACTCTATGTTTGTTGGCAATGTCCATTTTGCTCTACGAGTTCATGGTGACCTAACCCTAACCCTAAGTGGAATTTTCCTAAATTGGATTTTCCCATTACTTTTTACCAGGAAATATAGATCGGGCAGGCTAGGAAAGGTAGTTGCCCTCCTAACCATACCCAGTAGTCTGAGTTGTTGGCGAAGTCATTTGCTCTAGGAGTCATGGTGACCTAAAACCTAACCATAAGTGGCATTTTCCTAAAGGGATTTTTCCCTTTGTTTTTTCCAGGGAAACATACATAGTGCAGGAGTGGAAAGGTCAGTGCCCTCCTAACCATAACCCAATCACTCCAAGTTGTTGGCAATGTCATTCTTTGCGATACGAGTTTATCGTGACCTAAACCTAGCCCATAAGTGGAAGTTTTCTAAATGGGATTTTCCATGTATGTTATCAGGAAAACCATAGACAAAGCAGACTGCAATCCTCAGGCCCTCTTTACCATTACCCAAGCAATCTGTGTTTGTTGGCAATGTCCATTTTGCTCTACGAGTTCATGGTGACCTAACCCTAAACCCAAGTGGAATTTTCCTAAATTGGATTTTCCAATTTCTTTTATCAGGAAACCTAGATAAAGCAGGCTGTAAAGGTCAGTGCCCTCCTAACCATACCCAAGCACTCCTTGGTTGTTGGTGATGTCCGTTTTGCTGTATGGGTTCATTGGTGACCTAACCCTAACCCTAAGTGGAATTTTCCTAAATGTGAATTTTCCATGTATTTTACCAGGAAACATAGAAAAGGCAGGCTGGTAAGGTCAGTGCCCTCATAACCATACCCAAGCAAGTCGAATTTGTTCGCCTTTGTCCCATTTTTGCTCATACGGACTTCATGGTGACCTAACCCTAAAACCCTAATCTGGAATTTCTTAAATGAGAATTTTCCCATGTATTTTACCCGGAAAATAGATAATGTAGTATAGAAAAGTCAATGCCCTCCTAATGATACCCAAGCACTCTATGTTTGTTGGCAATGTCCATTTTGCTCTACGAGTTCATGGTGACCTAACCCTAACCATAAGTGGAATTTTCTCAAATGGCATTTTCCCATCTATTTTACCAGGAAATATAGATAGGGCAGGCAGGAAAGGTCAGTGCCCTCCTAACCATACCCAAGTAGTCTGAGTTTGTTGGCGAAGTCCATTTTGCTCTAGGAGTTCATGGTGACCTAAACCTAACCCTAAGTGGAATTTTCCTAAATGGGATTTTCCCTTTGTTTTTTCCAGGAAACATACATAGTGCAGGCTGGAAAGGTCAGTGCCCTCCTAACCATACCCAATCACTCCAAGTTTGTTGGCAATGTCCATTTTGCTATACGAGTTTATCGTGACCTAACCCTAGCCCCTAAGTGGAATTTTCCTAAATGGGATTTTCCCATGTATTTTATCAGGAAACATAGACAAGGCAGACTGCAATCCTCAGTGCCCTCCTTACCATACCCAAGCACTCTCTGTTTGTTGGCAATGTCCATTTTGCTCTACGAGTTCATTGTGACCTAACCCTAACCCTAAGTGGAATTTTCCTAAATTGGATTTTCCCATGTATTTTACCAAGAAATATAGATAGGGCAGACTGGAAAGGTCAGTGCCCTCCTAACCATACCCAAGCACTCTCAGTTTGTTGGCAATATCCATTTTGCTCTACGGGTTCATGGTGACCTAACCCTAAGTGGAATTTCCCAAAATGCGATTTTCCCATGTATTTTACCCAGAAACATAGAAAAGGCAGTGGTTGAAAGATCAGTGCCCTCCTAACCATACCCAAGCAGTCTGAATTTGTTCGCTTTGTCCATTTTGCTCTACGACTTCATTGTGACCTAACCCTAACCCTAATTGGAATTTTCTTAAATGGGATTTTCCCATGTATTTTACCCGGAAACATAGATAATGCAGTATAGAAAAGTCAATGCCCTCCTAATTATACCCAAGCACTCTATGTTTGTTGGCAATGTCCATTTTGCTCTACGAGTTCATGGTGACCTAACCCTAACCATAAGTGGAATTTTCTCAAATGGCATTTTCCCATCTATTTTACCAGGAAATATAGATAGGGCAGGCAGGAAAGGTCAGTGCCCTCCTAACCATACCCAAGTAGTCTGAGTTTGTTGGCGAAGTCCATTTTGCTCTAGGAGTTCATGGTGACCTAAACCTAACCCTAAGTGGAATTTTCCTAAATGGGATTTTCCCTTTGTTTTTTCCAGGAAACATACATAGTGCAGGCTGGAAAGGTCAGTGCCCTCCTAACCATACCCAATCACTCCGAGTTTGTTGGCAATGTCCATTTTGCTATACGAGTTTATCGTGACCTAACGCTAGCCCTAAGTGGAATTTTCCTAAATGGGATTTTCCCATGTATTTTATCACGAAACATAGACAAGGCAGACTGCAATCCTCAGTGCCCTCCTAACCATACCCAAGCACTCTATGTTTGTTGGCAATGTCCATTTTGCTCTACGAGTTCATGGTGACCTAACCCTAACCCTAAGTGGAATTTTCCTAAATTGGATTTTCCCATGTATTATACCAAGTAATTTAGATAGGGCAGACTGGAAAGGTCAGTGCCCTCCTACCCATACCCAAGCACTCTCTGTTTGTTGGCAATATCCATTTTGCTCTACGGGTTCATGGTGACCTAACTCTAAGTGGAATTTCCCGAAATGCGATTTTCCCATGTATTTTATCAGGAAACATAGAAAAGGCAGGGTTGAATGATCAGTGCCCTCCTAACCATACCCAAGCACTCTGAGTTTGTTGGCTATGTCCATTTTGCTCTACGACTTCATGGTGACCTAACCCTACCCCTAAGTGGAATTTTCCTAAATGGGATTTTTCCCATGTATTTTACCAGGAAATATAGATAGGGCAGGCTGGAAAGGTCAGTGCCCTCCTAAACCATACTCAAGCACTCTGAGTTTTTTGGCTATGTCCATTTTGCTCTTCGAATTCATGTTGACCTAACCCTAACCCAAAGTGGAATTTTCCTTAATGGGATTTTCCCATTGTTTTTTCCAGGAAACATACATAGGGCAGGCTGGAAAAGTCACTGCCCTCCTAACTATTCACAAGCACTCCGAGTTTGTTGGCAATGTCCATTTTGCTCTAGGAGTTCATGGTGACCTAACCCTAATCCTAGGTGGAATTTTCCGAAATGGGTTTTTCCCATTGTTTTTACCAGGAAACAAACATACTGCAGGCTGGAAAGGTCAGTGCCCTCCTAACCATACCCAAGCACTCCGAGTTTGTTGGCAATGTCCATTTTGCTCTACGAGTTCATGGTGACCTAACCCTAACCCTAAGTGGAATTTTCCTAAATGGGATTTTCCCATGTATTTTACCAGGAAACAAACATAGTGCAGGCTGGAAAGGTCAGTGCCCTACTAACCATACCCAAGCACTCTGAGTTTGTTGGCAATGTCCATTTTGCTCTACGAGTTCATGGTGACCTAACCCTAGCCCTAAGTGGAATTTTCTTAAATGGGATTTTCCCATGTATTTTATCAGGAAACATAAACAAGGCAGACTGGAATCCTCAGACCCCTCCTAACCATATTCAAGCACTCTATGTTTGTTGGCAATGTCCATTTTGCTCTACGAGTTCATGGTGACCTAACCCTAACCCTAAGTGGAATTTTCCTATATGGGATTTTCCCATGTATTTTACCAGGAAATATAGATAGGGCAGGCTGGAAAGGTCAGTGCCCTCCTAACCATACCCAAGCACTCTGAGTTTGTTGGCTATGTCCACTTTGCTCTACGACTTCATGGTGACCTAACCCTTACCCTAAGTGGAATTTTCCTAAATGGGATTTTCCCATCTACCTTACCAGGAAATATAGATAGGGCAGGCTGGAAAGGTCAGTGCCCTCCTAACCATACCCAAGTAGTCTGAGTTTGTTGGCGAAGTCCATTTTGCTCTAGGAGTTCATGGTGACCTAAACCTAACCCTAAGTGGAATTTTCCTAAATGGGATTTTCCCTTTGTTTTTTCCAGGAAACATACATAGTGCAGGCTGGAAAGGTCAGTGCCCTCCTAACCATACCCAATCACTCCAAGTTTGTTGGCAATGTCCATTTTGCTATACGAGTTTATCGTGACCTAACCCTAGCCCTTAGTGGAATTTTCCTAAATGGGATTTTCCCATGTATTTTATCAGGAAACATAGACAAGGCAGACTGCAATCCTCAGTGCCCTCCTAACCATACCCAAGCACTCTATGTTTGTTGGCAATGTCCATTTTGCTCTACGAGTTCATTGTGACCTAACCCTAACCCTAAGTGGAATTTTCCTAAATTGGATTTTCCCATGTATTTTACCAAGAAATATAGATAGGGCAGACTGGAAAGGTCAGTGCCCTCCTAACCATACCCAAGCACTCTCAGTTTGTTGGCAATATCCATTTTGCTCTACGGGTTCATGGTGACCTAACCCTAAGTGGAATTTCCCAAAATGCGATTTTCCCATGTATTTTACCCAGAAACATAGAAAAGGCAGGGTTGAAAGATCAGTGCCCTCCTAACCATACCCAAGCAGTCTGAATTTGTTCGCTTTGTCCATTTTGCTCTACGACTTCATTGTGACCTAACCCTAACCCTAATTGGAATTTTCTTAAATGGGATTTTCCCATGTATTTTACCCGGAAACATAGATAATGTAGTATAGAAAAGTCAATGCCCTCCTAATTATACCCAAGCACTCTATGTTTGTTGGCAATGTCCATTTTGCTCTACGAGTTCATGGTGACCTAACCCTAACCATAAGTGGAATTTTCTCAAATGGCATTTTCCCATCTATTTTACCAGGAAATATAGATAGGGCAGGCAGGAAAGGTCAGTGCCCTCCTAACCATACCCAAGTAGTCTGAGTTTGTTGGCGAAGTCCATTTTGCTCTAGGAGTTCATGGTGACCTAAACCTAACCCTAAGTGGAATTTTCCTAAATGGGATTTTCCCTTTTTTTTTTCCAGGAAACATACATAGTGCAGGCTGGAAAGGTCAGTGCCCTCCTAACCATACCCAATCACTCCAAGTTTGTTGGCAATGTCCATTTTGCTATACGAGTTTATCGTGACCTAACCCTAGCCCCTAAGTGGAATTTTCCTAAATGGGATTTTCCCATGTATTTTATCAGGAAACATAGACAAGGCAGACTGCAATCCTCAGTGCCCTCCTTACCATACCCAAGCACTCTATGTTTGTTGGCAATGTCCATTTTGCTCTACGAGTTCATTGTGACCTAACCCTAACCCTAAGTGGAATTTTCCTAAATTGGATTTTCCCCTGTATTTTACCAAGAAATATAGATAGGGCAGACTGGAAAGGTCAGTGCCCTCCTAACCATACCCAAGCACTCTCAGTTTGTTGGCAATATCCATTTTGCTCTACGGGTTCATGGTGACCTAACCCTCAGTGGAATTTCCCAAAATGCGATTTTCCCATGTATTTTACCCAGAAACATAGAAAAGGCAGGGTTGAAAGATCAGTGCCCTCCTAACCATACCCAAGCAGTCTGAATTTGTTCGCTTTGTCCATTTTGCTCTACGACTTCATTGTGACCTAACCCTAACCCTAATTGGAATTTTCTTAAATGGGATTTTCCCATGTATTTTTCCAGGAAACATACATAGTGCAGGCTGGAAAGTCAGTGCCCTCCTAACCATACCCAAGCACTCTATGTTTGTTGGCAATGTCCATTTTGCTTACGAGTTCATGGTGACCTAACCCTAACCATAAGTGGAATTTTCTCAAATGGCATTTTCCCATCTATTTTACCAGGAAATATAGATAGGGCAGGCAGGAAAGGTCAGTGCCCTCCTAACCATACCCAAGTAGTCTGAGTTTGTTGGCGAAGTCCATTTTGCTCTAGGAGTTCATGGTGACCTAAACCTAACCCTAAGTGGAATTTTCCTAAATGGGATTTTCCCTTTTTTTTTTCCAGGAAACATACATAGTGCAGGCTGGAAAGGTCAGTGCCCTCCTAACCATACCCAATCACTCCAAGTTTGTTGGCAATGTCCATTTTGCTATACGAGTTTATCGTGACCTAACCCTAGCCCCTAAGTGGAATTTTCCTAAATGGGATTTTCCCATGTATTTTATCAGGAAACATAGACAAGGCAGACTGCAATCCTCAGTGCCCTCCTTACCATACCCAAGCACTCTATGTTTGTTGGCAATGTCCATTTTGCTCTACGAGTTCATTGTGACCTAACCCTAACCCTAAGTGGAATTTTCCTAAATTGGATTTTCCCCTGTATTTTACCAAGAAATATAGATAGGGCAGACTGGAAAGGTCAGTGCCCTCCTAACCATACCCAAGCACTCTCAGTTTGTTGGCAATATCCATTTTGCTCTACGGGTTCATGGTGACCTAACCCTAAGTGGAATTTCCCAAAATGCAATTTTCTCATGTATTTTACCCAGAAACATAGAAAAGGCAGGGTTGAAAGATCAGTGCCCTCCTAACCATACCCAAGCAGTCTGAATTTGTTCGCTTTGTCCATTTTGCTCTACGACTTCATTGTGACCTAACCCTAACCCTAATTGGAATTTTCTTAAATGGGATTTTCCCATGTATTTTACCCGGAAACATAGATAATGTAGTATAGAAAAGTCAATGCCCTCCTAATTATACCCAAGCACTCTATGTTTGTTGGCAATGTCCATTTTGCTCTACGAGTTCATGGTGACCTAACCCTAACCATAAGTGGAATTTTCTCAAATGGCATTTTCCCATCTATTTTACCAGGAAATATAGATAGGGCAGGCAGGAAAGGTCAGTGCCCTCCTAACCATACCCAAGTAGTCTGAGTTTGTTGGCGAAGTCCATTTTGCTCTAGGAGTTCATGGTGACCTAAACCTAACCCTAAGTGGAATTTTCCTAAATGGGATTTTCCCTTTGTTTTTTCCAGGAAACATACATAGTGCAGGCTGGAAAGGTCAGTGCCCTCCTAACCATACCCAATCACTCCGAGTTTGTTGGCAATGTCCATTTTGCTATACGAGTTTATCGTGACCTAACGCTAGCCCTAAGTGGAATTTTCCTAAATGGGATTTTCCCATGTATTTTATCACGAAACATAGACAAGGCAGACTGCAATCCTCAGTGCCCTCCTAACCATACCCAAGCACTCTATGTTTGTTGGCAATGTCCATTTTGCTCTACGAGTTCATGGTGACCTAACCCTAACCCTAAGTGGAATTTTCCTAAATTGGATTTTCCCATGTATTTTACCAAGAAATATAGATAGGGCAGACTGGAAAGGTCAGTGCCCTCCTAACCAGACCCAAGCACTCTCAGTTTGTTGGCAATATCCATTTTGCTCTACGGGTTCATGGTGCCCTAACCCTAAGTGGAATTTCCCAAAATGCGATTTTCCCATGTATTTTACCCAGAAACATAGAAAAGGCAGGGTTGAAAGATCAGTGCTCTCCTAACCATACCCAAGCAGTCTG
>NW_024098034.1:0-38040 GCF_016545835.1 Crotalus tigris | reverse complement strand
TCCTCTGGATGAAACACTATAAACATGATTTTTTCAATGAAGCAATAATAGACTCTAGATGTATTGAAGATAGTAAAGAAAGATAGTAAAGAATTGCAGTCACAGAATATCGCCATAACTGTTTGCCTCATTAGGTAATTATGCTGGACTCCCTGAGCTAAATGCTATAAGAAGCAAAAAGAATAGGAATAGACCATGCAACTGGTAAGGGTTTTCCAAAAGGCAGAGGCTTGTTTTATCAGAACATTATCAAATTGCATGCTCTGAAATTCATTGGCATATGATGTCTATGAAATCTACACAGTGGCTTTGGCTTAGCATGGATGGGCCCTGCAAATTCATGATTGCTTTTGCTGATAGTAGCTTCCCTCACCAGGATGACTCAGCTCAGCAACACTTTGCATAATGCTCAGTACTCCTTATCTGTGAGACTCTTCTAAATGCTAAGAGTCCATTAAGAGCAGAAAATCTCTTTACCTTTACTATAATACCAGCTGCAGTAATTTCACCTAGCAAAATGTGTTGTAAAGGGAGAAAGGTTGCATATTTCTGGGTTTATAAAAAAAGACAATGACAACTTTGATGTTTTAACAGAACTGCAAAGTCAGGCACTGAAAAGTATAATTTTAAAGCAGGGGAACCATAGTAGGGATCTCATCCCTGCTCACAATTCTAGTAAGTGCAGCCCATACCTGGCTCCTTTTCTCTCTGCTGAGTCCTGAGTATGGAAACAGAACCCAGTGAGGAAAATGAGCACAAGCATTTGAGGAGCAAAACTACCGGGAAGAGGAATGGAAGAGTAAACATCTATTTTGTTCCTGTTACTAGTCTTCCCTTCTCCTTCTTTCCCTGCTCCAATAACTTTTGACAGCATGAATCAAACTCTGAAAAAAATGATGTCCTGCTGTCAGGTTTCATTAGCCTCTTTTCAAACAAAAAGAAGTTATGGAAACAACAGAACAAAGGAATGATGAGGCCAATGATAATCACAGGTTTGTACATACTGCATCAGGCTCTGTTGAATATTATTCTGATATATGTAGGATATGGATTTTAGATTTTATCAAGCAATGACTATACTCATGTGTTCAATTATAATTTTTATGATTGACTGATCTTTAGAAGATGTGTCATTATTGCTTGTGGGATTCTTTTTTAGAATTCGTTTGTCTGAGGATAAACAGATCAACTTGTCACATATACTTATTAAAAAAAATCTCATCCCCATATTTGATATATGTCTTTTTCAGTCTTGGGTCTTTTACCCGAGGCCTGGAAATTCAAGGATATTGTGCAGTATCTTAATTGTTCCTAGCACTGCACAGAAGCTTGTGGGAGTCTGTAAACTTTTCAAGGTCATCTAAACAGGTATGGAGAAGAACGCAGATAGTTCCCATAACAAGATAACTTGTTTACATGATCTAAGTTAAAGCTTAGGGGGTTGAGCTGAGAAAGTCATTGTTTAATACTGTGAATTGATACTTTAGAAATTCAGAGTTAGTTTTGCCATTACCATGCTATGTATTCAATAAACAGTAAGTTTTTTAGAATTGAATTAATCCTGGACTTTTATTTGGATATGAAAGCAAGATGTTAACAGTAAAATAACTCTTTTAATTTGTAGTCTACCTGGGTTTTCTTCCCAGGAGTGCTCAATATTGTGAGAACTACCATGGACAAGAAGATGGATGGAGGGATACTGCAGGGGGAATTCCCCTCTCATAGTCAGCAAATCTAATTCAGATGGAAGAGGCAGCTTTGTCAACTTGGATTCACCCAAAGCAGAAAGCTGGGTCATTAGAGTCACCACAAACTGCTGGAGGTGAAAAAGATACAGAGGTTCCGTACCCAGTGCCTAGAATTATGTGGGTGAATAGCCTCAAAAAAATGGTCTCAGGAAAGCAGCAGAAGCTGAGTTTCCTCTGAATTTATCTGAGACTTGGCCCATGAAGGCATCCAAGAAGGCAGCAGAATGGGGAAAGCCAGTGGATTGGAGACTCCCTGTTATAAATTGCAGCCCTTCTGTGGAGAAAGAGAGAGGTTGAGGGGATTGGAGGTTCGAGGGCCTGGCCCACTGAAATAGTCAGGGGTGAGGTGTGCTCACAACCCTATCACTCCATTTCCATCCTCCCAATAGACAGCAGTTTCTGGTCTGGGACATCAAGAGCTGCACAGTTGGGGTTGCAATGGAGCTGTATTCCATCAAATACAGGTTGGAGCCCCACCTGATTGGAGAGGGGCCCAGGTAGCTCTGCACGGAGCTGACCTACCCCTTGGCTATACATTGGTAAAGGATGATCTTCAGCCTCCTCCTTTCAAAGTCACACTTGATGGACTTTCTGGAGAAGTTGGCTTACTTTGTGACCCAGGTGTGGAATTATTTAGAAAGATATGGAGACAGATATCCCAATGAAGGACCATGTGTGAATATTATTTCCATAAATCTGGAAGGGGAAACAGTGGAATGGTTGGTGTCCCTCTATGATGAGACAGCCCCAGAGCTCAATGATGGATACCTTCATGCAAGAGCTATGGAATTGATTTGAAGATCCTGCTGAAACAAGAAAGGCCGATGCAAGAGTCCAGCTGCAATGGAAGAGATTGGTGCAGAATACATTCCAGAATTTCACAGTCTGGTTGCTCATGTAAGAGGATGGCTATAGCATATGTTAGTGTACCAATTTTGAGATGGACTAAGTAAGGAATTGTATCACAACTGTCTACCCAGAAGGGTGCCCAATTCTTTAGAGATTGGTACAGTTAACTGCTGAGGCAGAGTTGGATTTGATGGAACACTGACAGCATACCTGTCAAGATAACTGACCTCATTGTGTAGTAGAGAGGCACACGGCTGGGTGAGGAAACAAGGGTAATGAAAAGGGGCACCTGCCACTTATTTCACCAAGCCAATGACTATAAAGTTTGGCAATCATATGAAATCATTAGTTTTATAGTAGCTCCTAGAATGACTGAAAATGTGATTTTCAGATTAGCTTGACTGAAGAAATGGAACCCCCTAATAGATTGGAATAATAACAAGTGGCAATTAAGAAACAACATAGTCAATCAACAAAGCTGCAGGAGGCACAGGTTGCTTGCTACATGCCTATAGCTGAAAAATTGAAAGTGGCTTCTGTGGATACACAAAAGGCCAATAGGCAGTTAGAATACAGTGTGCCTACAGAATACAGAAATTTAATAAAAGTTTTTAGTGAAAAGAATTTGGATGTACTCCCACCTCATCAGCCATTGGATTTGCCATTGAGATAGTCCTGGGGGCAACTTTCCTAAGCTGAAGATGTATGATATGACACCTAAAGAAATGGAAGAGCTTTGAGGATTTCTAAAAACAACCTTGGCTCAGGGTTTATTCAACTTGAAAAATAAAAAATAGCTTCCCCTATTTTGTTCAGAGATAAAAAGGATGAGGTTCTTAGTATGTGTGTTGATTACAAAAATCTCAATGTTATATCAGTGGAAAATATGTACCCTCTATCCCTAATGAATAATATGTTAGGTTACCTGTGCAAAGGGAATTTTTTTTTTTTACAAAATTAGATTTAAGAGAAACTTATTATCGAGTAAGGATTAAAGAAGAGGATGAGTGGAAAACTGCCTTTAATTGTTCTCTAGAGTATTATCAATTCAGAGTGATGCCATTTGGATGACAAAGAGCACCTGCAGTATTCATGCAGTTGATAAATGAGATGCTACATGATTATTTATATAAGAGGGTGCTGGTGTACTTAGATGACATTTTGATATTACTGAAACAATGAAAGAAGATATAAAATTAGATCAGTGTTAGAAAAGTTTAGACTACTTAGGTACTGTGTTTCTGCAAGGGCCATAGAAATGGATCCAGGGAAAGTAAAGGCAATATTGGAGTGGAAAACTCTCCAGACCTGAAAGCAATTGCAAAGTTTCTGGGGATTTGCAAATTTTTACAAACAATATATTCCTAATTTTGTGCAGATTGTGTTGCCCATAACCAGTTTGTTAAAAACTGGAAAAAGAACCCAGTCAGCCTTTGACTGTCAAGCAGCTTTTGTAATCCCGAAAAGGTATTTTGCTGCAGAACCATTGTTAAAACACCCTAATCCAGAGAGGCCATTTGTAATTCAAGCAGATGCTAGTAATGTGGCAGTGGGGAAAGTATTGTTAAAAAAAAATGAGAAGGATGAGTTACAACCATATGTGTATACTTCTTGAAAACTTTCAGATATTGAGAGAAGGTGGGCTGTCTGGGAAAAGGAAGCTTTCACTATCCATTGGGCTCTCCTAATGTGGAGGCAATTCTTAGATGGTAGTAAAATCCCTTTTGAAGTATGGACAGATCATAACAACTTAGAGGCTTCAAAGTCCCCAAGGAAATTGTCTCCTAAACAAGTCAGATAGGTTCAATATTTTAATTGATTTAATTTTAGTCTCTGTTACATACCAAGAGGGAAAAATATTTTGGCTGATGCATGCCTCAATACAAAAGTACCAAGAAAGAAGTGGTGAACTCTATAATCCCTTCAAGCCAGTTTGCCCTGCCAGCTCGAGGGGTTCCACACAGGGGAAAGCCACCCAGATTAGCATTAGATCACCTGAGGCAGAAATTTAAGGAGCCTGTGGAATGGTATTGCATGGAAAGGGATAGCCACAGGGCCTTAGTATTAAACTGAGCACATGATGCAAAATCAGCCAGTCATTTTGGGTTTGTAAAAACCCTTCATCTAATCAAAGAGAGAAGCAACCTGGAATTAAGAAGAAACTTTCTAACAGTGAGGACAATTAACCAGTGGAACAGCTTGCCTTCAAAAATTATGGGTGCTCCATCACTGGAGATTTTTAAGAAGACACTGGACTGAAATGGTATAGGTTCTCCTGCTTGAGCAGGGGGCTGGACTAGAAGACTTCCAAGGTTCTATTCTATTCTATTCTATTCTATTCTATTCTATTCTATTCTATTCCATTCCATTCCAAGAAAGTTTTGTGGTTGCAAATGAAAAAGGATATAAAAGAATATGTGGATAGTTGCTCAGTTTGTGCTTCAAGGAAGAAGTTACCTGGGAAGACTCCAGGTTTGTTACAATCAGTGGCTGACCCTAAAAGGCCCTGGAAGAAATAGCTATGGATTTCATAATAGAATTAACAGGGAGTGCTGGGAATACTATAATATGGACAGTAGTTGTTTTATTCTCAAAACAAACATACTTTGTAGCTTGTCCAAAGCTTCCCTCAGCTAAGAAGTTGGCCAAGATGTTTGTGCAATATATTTCTAGGCTGCATGGAGTCTCAAAAAGGATCATCTCGGACAGAGCAGTGCAATTCATAGCGAAATTTTGCAGACTTCATTAGGTGAATAGGATTGTTACAAGGACTCAATTCTGGTTTTCATCCGAGTACCAATAGTGCATCTGAAAGAGCTAATGCAATGATAGAACAATATACATAAGACGTTATGTAAATTATCAACAGAATGATTGGGCTGATTTGTTGCTGTTTGCTGAAGTGGCATACAATAATGTGGTACAGAGCAACACTGAATTTCACATTTCCAAGTGACTTTTGGGATCAAATATATGGCTATGCCTGAGATACCTCAAGACATCCCATCATCCACCACATTAACTGAGTGGATGGATAATATAAAAAGCTCATGGCCAGGTGTACACAAAGCTCTAGAACAGGCACAAAAAAGTAGAAACAAACAGGCAGACAAAAAATGAGCTACTCAGAGAGTATTTAAAGTAGGTGATAAGGTATATTTGTCCATGAAATATTTAAACCTTAAAATATCTTGTAAGAAAGGTCTAATTACATAGGTCCTTTTACTATAATAAACCCAGTTACAATAAAATTATAATTGCCAAGGGATTTTAAAAGGATACACCTAGTGTTTCATTGTTGAAGCCAGTGCAAGGGTTGAAAATGAGGCCAATCAAAAAATCATCTCCACTTCTCATTTTAGTTAAGGGAGAAAAGCATTATGAAACTGAAGACATTTTAGATTCTAGATATATTAGGGAAAAGTTACAATATCAAGTAAAGTAGAAAGGATACCCCCTAGCAGATGCACAATGGATGGCAGCTACAAATGTTAGGGCAGCTAAGCTAATAAAGTAATTCCATTCCAAATACCCTAACTGACCCCAGTGAGAAGGAGGAGATTGTACATGGGATATTGATCAATGTCTCTCTCTCTCTCTCTCTCTCTCTCTCTCTCTCTCTCTCTCTCTATATATATATATATATATATATATATATATATATATATATATATGTTTTTTAAACATTTCCAGATTCATTCTTCTTTCAAGGGGGCAGCATGTTAAGAGTGAAACATGGGCAACTACATGCCTCTCCATTTCAACTTGTCATTAGAGTAAGGGGAGAAGGTATTGACTATGAATGGGTTAATTTGGAAAAATGAAACTTCTGCACTTCCACGGAAGCTTGTGAGAATCTGTAAACTTTTCAAGGTCATATAAACAGGTGTGGAGAAGAACACAGATAGTTCCTATAACAAGAGAATTTGATTACATGGTCTACATGGAAGCCTTGGGGATGAGCTGAGAAAGTCATTGTTTAATATTGTGAACTGATGCTTTAGAAATTCAGAGTTAGTTTTACCTTGCCATTATCATGCTATATATTCAATAAGCAGTAATGAAATTTCAGAATGAAATTCATTCTGGACCTTTATTTTGATATGAAAGCTGGATGTTGACAGGCTCATTTATAGCTGTCTCCAGAAAAGAGAGAATTTCTGGAGATTACCTCTTGTTTCTGAGGGATGGCTCCAAATCCTAATACTGCAAATGTGATACTAATATCCTGCTTGGATTTGGGAATGAAGTTCCCTTGTGCCCCTGGAGGAGAAAAAAACTACAATGTTAGGATGGAGAAAAGAAGTTTGGATATGAGTTGTGTACCCCCACACACACACCAAAAAGAATGGCGGACAGTTCTTTCACTCCATCCACTTAACAATCCATTAGGTCATTTAACCTCTCTGGGGAAAGCCAGAATTGCAATTGTTCAGCAAGGAGGTCACATGGGTGTCTCACTTAACAACTACAATGACTTACAATCTAAATTCCAGATTCAGTTCTAGATTTATGTTGACTATCTCTACCTATAGCATATTTGAAATTTGCAAGGTGAGACACTAATTCTCACATATTAATAAGCAAGATGATATGCAGAAGACCCCTTGCTATCCAAGTGAAAACTGTATATGATCGCTTCTATGCATTCTGCATAATTTCCTGGAGATGAAGGGCTTTATCAGGTCTAGAAAATCAAGATGGAATGATGGAACCAAGCACATCCCTTTGTACTACAGAAATAGCATCCATATGCTATGATCAGGAGTTAGTTATCAGTGAGGCAAAGAGTTGTAACAATAGAAACAAAAGTGAGAAGGTCTAGCATGGTTACTTTATTACTGTGAATGAGAGGAACAGAGCTTTCATTCAAAGATCTGGCATTTGTGAATGACTAGATTGTGGCACAATTTATATCTGCAGAATTGAAAAGGCCTATAAACAAACATCAAAAGGGAGAATTCCCAAAGAGAAGGAATGTGATAAACTGATAGAAACTTCACAAAAATTAAGATTCAAAAGGTGTTGTCTAGTCCACTGACACCTATTATATCAGCATCCTGTATCTCGGTTAACATGCAGACAGTTATCTTTCTATCTTCATCTTGTTATCTTCATTCTGGATTATTTCTATTTTCTATCCCAAATGATCTCTCAAAATGCAGTTTTATTCATACAGGTTCCTTTTTCAATTGGATTGTGACATGAATATTGAGACAATAGTTGTGAACCAGGCCATGATTGCTCAGTGCTTCTTCTCCTGTTTAATTTCTCCAGGCAAGGTGACTATTTTCTCTGGCTTTGCTACTATTTCCCTTCAACATATCATTATCCAAGAGAAGAATTATTTATTAATTAGGTCTTAGGAAAGGTCTAGCCTTCTCTAACCTGACCCACCTGATATTAGTATCTCACAAATTAATATAAAGTGGAAACAAATAAATATATGCGAAGACAAAATAGAAGAAACAGCCTTTGAAACGAAGGAAGGAGATGCTGTATCACACTGAGGCCCAGAAAGCACCTTCAAAACTACTTGCTGTTCTTTTTAATCAAAACCTAGGACATATACAAACCAATGCATGGAGTTCTTGCCATTATTATTATTATTATTATTATTATTATTATTATTATTATTATTATTAATCATCATCACACAGTCAGCCAGATGTTCAGACTGGATATGGCATATTTGTCTACCTAGGCACATGTGGATTTTTGATGGTATTATAGATATCGTCGCAGGATGGAAGCAGTTCCTAGTAAGGCTGCCTTTTGCAATTGACTAATGGCAAATGTGTCAGTGCCAATGGTGTTCAAGTGGTGATTCAGTTGTTTTGGGATTGCACCCAAGGTGCCTATTATTATTGGTACTACTCTTGTTTGCTTTTGACACAGTCTTTCTATTTCTATTTGTAGGTCTTTGTATTTTGTTATCTTCTCCAATTCTTTCTCGTCTATTCTGCTGTCTCCAGGCACTGCCATGTCTGCTATCCAGACTTTTTGTCTTTCTTATCGACAATTGTTAAGTCCGGGGTGTTATGTTGCAGGTGCTTGTCTGTTTGAATTCTGAAGTCCCAGAGCAGTTTAATTTTATCATTTTCTATGACTTTCTCTATTTTATGATCCCACCAGTTTTTGCTTACAGACAAATGATATTTTTTGCAGATCTTCCAATGCACCATTGTTGCTACTTTGTCATGCTGCTGCTTGTAATCAGTCTGTGCAATCTTCTTGCAACAGCTTACCAAGTGGTCCACTGTTTCTTCAACTTCTTTGCATAGGCGGCACTTACTGTCTTTTGCTGTCTTCTCAATTTTGACTTTGTATGCATTTGTCCTTAAGGCTTGGTCTTGTGCAGCCAGAATTAGTCCCTCGGTCTCTTTCTTCAATTTTCCTGCTCTTAGCCATTGCCAGGTTTTATTATTATCTGCTTTCCCAGCTATTTTTTTCATGTATTGGCCATGTAGTGCTTTGTCTTCCCATGCCTCTATTCTGTTCTTCATTTGGTCTTTCTTGTAGGCCAGTTTGGTCTCTCCAGTGGTTAGTAAGCCTTCCTCATATACTAATTTCAGTGCATCTTCATCATTGTTCTTCAGATATTCTTCCAAAGCCATTTTTTCTTCTTCAACATCTGATGTACTTGTAGCATTCCACGCCCACCTATTTGCCTTGGTAGATAAAGTCTATCAATGTCACTGCGTGGATGAAGGGCATGATTCATTGTCATTATTTTTCTGGTCTGCCTATCCATTGCTTTTAGTTCTGCTTGAGTCCAGTCCACTATTCCAGCTGTGTACCTAATGACTGGGATTGCCCAGGTGTTGATTGCCTTTATGGTATTTCCTCCATTGAGTTTGGACTTTAAGATCTTCTTCACTCTCTTGATGTATTCACCTCTAATCTTTTTCTTGACTTCATTGTGCTTGATATTGTCAGCTTGAAGGATACCCGAGTATTTGTAGTACTCTTCCTCATCCAGACTCTTAATGTTATTTTCGTGGGGCATCTTGATTCCATCAGTTTTCACTATTTTTCCTTGTTTGATAGTAAGTGTGGCACATTTGTCCAAGCCAAACTCCATTACAATATCTTGGCTATATATACGGACAGTGTTGAGCAGCGATTCTATTTCAGATGATGTTTTTTCCATACAGCTTCAGATCATTCATGTAAAGGAGGTGGGATAGTCTGGCAGATGTTTTTGATGTTTGATAGCCATGTCCTGAGTTATTCAGTATTGTTGACAGAGGAAACAGTGCTATAACAAATAGTAATGGTGATAATGAATCTCCTTGAAATATTCCTCTCTTGATATTAACCTCTCCCAGCTTCTCACCATTGATTTGCAACTGTGTCTTCCATTGTGCCATCGATCTTTGCACAAATTTTCTGATGTTTCTACTGACTCCTGTTATTTCTAGGCACTTTATTATCCAATCATGTGGCAGAGAGTCAAATGCCTTTTTGTAGTCAATCCATGCCACATTCAGGTTGGTCTTCCTTCTCTTGCAGTTTTTCAAGATCATTTTGTCTATTAGGAGTTGATCTTTTGTTCCTCTGCTATTGGGGCGGTTTCCTTTCTGCTCAGGTGGAAAGAGATTGTTTTCAACTAGATGCTGTTGTACTGCATCAGCTACCACACCTGTTGGTAAACAGGTAATTGGCCTGTAGTTGCCTGGTGTTGCCCCTTTTGCTGGATTTTTTATTATTAGGTAGGTTTTCCCAGTTGTTAGCCACTTTTCAATTTCTCCTCCTTGTAGTATATTGTTGAACTGCTTGGAAATGAGTGGGTGTATAACAGTTAGATGTTTCAACCAAAACCCATGCAGTTCATCTTCACTTGGTGCTGACCAATTTTTGATTTTCCTTGCTCTTTTTTCTACCATTTTTGTTGTTATTACTAGTTCTTTCATTTCAACTTCTGTTTTATTTGCATCCACCTCTTTTAACCAAGCTGCATCCTTGTATTTCTTTGGGTTATCCCATATCTGCTTCCAGAACTGCACTGTTTCTTCCTTGTCAGGTACTGACTGATTCCTTGCAGTTTCTCCATTGATGGATTGGTAGAAACGTTTCTGATTGGATTGAAATTGGAGGTTCTGCCTATAGTTTGCAATTCGAGCTTCATATCTACTGATTTTCCTGGCTATAGCTGTTATTTGTTGCTTTATTATTTCCAGTGCTTCCTTGATCTTCCTTGTTTCTAAGTGGTATTTCTTGATTAGGTATTCTTTGGTCTTCTTGTTCTTCAGCTTCTTTTCTTTCATCTGTTCTAGCTTGCTTTCATGTGATCTTAACTTGCTGATCTTATTTTCTAGTCTAACCTTCCATTTTTCTGGTGCACTGTTTGTTTGTTTTTCTTCTTTGTTGATTTTGCATCCCAGGTATTCTGTTATAACTGCAGCTGTGCTGTACATTAGTTGGTTTGTTTCTTGCAGTGAATTGGTGCTTATACTTGATATTGCAATATTTGCATCTTTTAATGCTTGTGCTAGCTGTTTCTTTGGAACAACTTCAATGCAGGTAGCCTTATTCTGTTGTTTTTGTGCTGTTCTAGATGCTCAGTTATTCTTTGTTTCAATTCTTTTATTTCTTTAGTTAGAGGGTTTTGTTCTTCCTGAGGAAGAGTGCCTGGTTTCCAAATGAGAACAGTTGTATATCTCTGCTGGATTCCTTCACTGCCAACTCCCCCTGGTTTGCCTCTACATTCTGAATTACTTCTGGTAAGGCTTTGATTTCTTTGCCCTGAGTAAACCTTTGCAGTTCGTCCAATTCTGTTTCTGTGAATACTTTATTTCGTGTTATAAATCGGCGTTGATCTGCTAGTCTCTGTTCTGTTATTTCTGATTCTGGATGTTGTTCTTTCCAGAACTGGTGCATTCGTTTTAGATATCCTCTTCTTGTTGGACTTGATCTGTAGTAACAGATCATTATTTCTTTGTTTTCCATCACTGTGTATCTGCGACGGGTAAACACCTTTTCTTCCAGTAGTTCTGCAGCTGCTGGCCCTGGTTGCTCAGCCAACAGTCCTGAGTCCTGTAACCCATTTTTCACCAGATATCCAGGAACTCCAATATCTAGCGTGGACCTTGTTAACCCGGGCGACGTCCGAGCCGGTATGGCATTCTGCAATTTACATCTCACCATATTATTATTATTATTAGTAGTAGTAGTAGTAGTAGTAGTAGTAGTAGTAGTAGTAGTAGTAGTAGTAGTTGTAGTAGTATGGATCATCGCACAGTCAGCCAGATGTTCAGACTGGATTTGGCATTTTGTCTACCTATCGAGTCCTTACCCAGGACCTGGGAGAGGCAGATGTGGATGTTTGATGGTATTACAGATATCGTCGCAGGATGGAAGCAGTTCCTAATAAGGCCGCCTTTTGCAATTGACTAATAGCAAATTTGTCAATGCCAATGGTGTTCAAGTGGTGCTCCAGTTGTTTTGGGATTGCACCCAAGGAGCCTATGACTATTGGTACTACCCTTGCTTGCTTTTGCCACAGTCTTTCTATTTCTATTTGTAGGTCTTTGTATTTTGTTATCTTCTCCAGTTCTTTCTCTTCTATTCTGCTATCTCCAGGCACTGCCACGTCCACTATCCAGACTTTTTTGTCTTTCTTATCGACAATTGTTAAGTCTGGGGTGTTATGTTGCAGGTGCTTGTCTGTTTGAATTCTGAAGTCCCAGAGCAGTTTAATTTTATCATTTTCTATGACTTTCTCTATTTTATGATCCCACCAGTTTTTGCTTACAGGCAAATGATATTTTTTGCAGATCTTCCAATGCACCATTGTTGCTACTTTGTCATGCCGCTGCTTGTAATCAGTCTGTGCAATCTTCTTGCAACAGCTTACCAAGTGGTCCACTGTTTCTTCAGCTTCTTTGCATATTATTATTATTATTATTATTATTATTATTATTAAAGTTGATTTACAGCCTGGCATAGGTAAAAAGGTAACAGTTCAACTAAGGGCCTAAAAGCTGTTAAGGTGGCATCTGAGTATATAGGTAGTTCCAAATAAGGTGGTGTGTTTTGTTTTGTTTTTCAAAGTCAGGATATTCAGGTCTAATAAGTTCAAAATTTCCATGCATCTAGGCCAGTGGTGGCGAACCTATGGCACCGGTGCCAGAGGTGGCACTCAGAACCCTCTCTGTGGGCATGTGTGCCATCGCCCCACTCCTAGGCCTTCACTGGGTTTTATAAAACCTTTTCGCTTTAGGCCTCTGCCGCCATGTGCAAAAAAAAAAAAAAGGTTCAATCAGTCAGTTTCAACTTCTCGCGGGAAAAAAAGAGATCTTGCAAAGTTGGAATTGATTGATTGAAATTTTGACTCTCACCCAGTCTGCCGTTATCACCATAACCACGCCTACCCAATTGGCCATGCCCACCCAATTGTCATACCCAGCCAATGGGCCACACCCACCCGGCACTCAGTGATGCATAAGTGGGTTTTGGGTTGCAGTTTGGACACTCAGTCTCTAAAAGGTTCACCATCACTGATCTAGGCCAGGGCTTTTCAACCAGTGGTACGGGTACCACCTGTGGTACATTGGCACCTGGCAGGTGGTACATGACCATCCTAGAAAAGTGGTAGTGGGGCAGGGGAATGAGCTGAACCGGTGGCAGCACCACACAAGCCTGAGCAAGAGATGGCTGGAGCTACAGCACTGTCATGGCTCAGCGGATGCGCCAGGATCAGTGTCGCTTTCCAGCTGATTGGCGCTTCTTTGGGACTGTCAGGGCTCAGTGGAAGCACCAGGATCAGCGCCAGGTTCCAGCTGGAGCTCGGCACTGATCCTGGCATTTCTGCTGAGCCCAGAAGAAGCACCAGGTTATGGAATGTTGCAGTATCTCCAGGGTTTTGTGATTTACATTCAGATGCTTGGCAACTGATTCATATTTATGACGGTCACAGTGTCTCAGGGTCATGTGAAGTGACCAAAACCTGCTGCAATCACCCAGCAGACGGGGGGATTAAAAAACAAACACACCCCACCCACCCCCGCTGCCAATCCTCAACAGAAATGCTCACAACAATGAAAACCTTGGACAGGAGGAAGAGCATGGCTGGGTGGGCAGGCAGGTGTCTTGCTCGGCTGTGGCGTGGGGGGCACTTTTTCAGTGCCATTGTAACTTCAAACAGTCACTAAGTGAACTGTTGTAAGTCAAGGACTACCTGTACTTCATCACTTTTTTCCTTTTTTTTTTTTGGTCATCAAGTTTTTGACACCTTGCTAGGCGAATAGTGGTACTTGGATGTTGCCATATCCTAAAAGTGGTACAATGGGTGAAAAGGTTGAAAAGCCCTGATCTAGGCAGTCCTTTGGATATTGTTCCAAGAGCTCCTATTACTATTGGTACAACCATTGATTTATTCTTCCACAATCGTTCAGCTTCAAATTGCAGATTGCAGTATTTCATTATTTTTTCTAGTTGTTTCTCTGGCATTGCAATATCAAAGAGCCAGAGTTTTCTTTTCCACAATAGTGATGTTAGGCATGTTCTGGGCCAGATGTCTGTCTGTGACTTATTATTGTTGTTGTTGTTCATAGGGCATATCATACATGAATTAGCAATATATATTAACATTTCACCTAGCTTAGTAAAACACAAAAAATATACATGTTAAAATGTAAAAGGTTGAAATACCAATGTCTAGGAGATCTAACCACTGAAGCACAACATTGTTTATATTTTTTAAAAATTAGATATTGGACTGTTACTAATTGGTTTCCTTCAATTCACACCATTATTCATCAATAAATATATTTTGCCAATATTGGAATGTTGTTTATGGCTGACTTGAAGATTGAGACATTAATGAGCATTCCTTGTGTGCAATCATTAACTGGGAATCCACATAACAGCAGCAGAATCTAGTCCATAATTTAACATCTTAAAAGGTTTGCCAAAATCCAGGTAAGCTATCTCTAGCTCATTTCCCTCACTAGTTAAGCTAGTAACTGTATCAAAGAAGGAGATAATAGAATAGAGCTGGAAAAGATCTTAGAGGTCTTCTAGTCCAACCCCCAGCTCAAACAGGAGAACCTATACCAGGGGTCGGCTACCTGCGCTCCAGAGCCTCATGCAGCTTGTTCAGCTGTCTCCTCCATGTGCAATCTGAAAAAAAAGTGGCACTAAAAAAGTTCAAACAATCAATTCAAACTTCTCATGACTGCCCACAAACTTCTTTCCTTCTTCATAATGCATGTGGTGGCAGCGGAGGAAGAGCCGGGAGGATTGCTGGCCAGGCCCTGCTCCTCCACCACCTTGGCCCCTTCGCTGTCCTGCTCTTCACCACTCGGCCCCACCTCGGCCCCTTTGCCTTCCTGCTCTCTGCTACACAGCCCCACATCGGCCTCTTCACCATCCTGTTCTCTGCCACCTGGCCTCATCTCGACCCCTTCACCATCCTGCCGCTGCTGCCGCAGGGCTCTCCACCACATAGTCCTACCTCAGCCCCTTCGCCGTCCTGCTGCCGCTGCCACAGGGCTCTCTGCACTCGCCCCACCTCAGCCCTTTCACCATCCTGCTGCCACTGCCTTGGGGCACTCCACCACTCATCCCACCTTGGCCCTTTCACCATCCTGCTGCTGCTGCTTCGGGGCAGGCCAGGGGTGGTGGGGATCCCCGATGATGCTGCAGTGGCCACCGCTGTACATTACCATAGCTGCTGCCTCCCATCCTGCTCCCCCTCCCCATCCCTTCAGCACCATTTGCCTTTTGTTCTCTCCTCACCTGGAGAGAGAGAGAGAGAGAGAGAGAGATTGGGAGAGAGGAAAGAGAGAGAGGGGGGAAAGAGAAAGAGAGAGAGAGAGAAAAGAGAGAGAAAGAGAAAGAGAGAGGAAAGAGAGAGAGGAAAGAGAAAGAGAGAGAGAGGAAAAAGAGAGGAGAGAGAGAGAAAGAGAAAGAGAGAAGAGAGAGAGAGAGAAAGAGAAAAGAGAGAGAGGAAAGAGAAAGAGAGAGAGAAAGAGAGGGAGATATAGAGGGAAAGAAAGAGAGGGGGAGAGGAAAGAGAAAGAGAGGGGGGAAGGAAAGAGAAAAAGAGGAAAGAGAGGGAGAGAAAGAGAAAGAGAGGAGAGAGAAAGGGAGAGAGTGAGAGAAAGGGGGAGAAAGAGGGAGAGGAAAGAGAAAGAGGGAGAGAGGAAAGAGAAAGAGAGAAAGAGGGAGAGGAAAGAGAGTGAGAGAGGAAAGAGGAAGAGAGATAGGAAGAGGAAAGAGAAAAAGAGGAAAGAGAGAGAAAGAGAGGGAGAGGGAGAGAGAGGAAAGAGAGAAAGAGAGAGAGGAAAGAGAGAGAGAGACCCTTTTGACATCTAAAATGAAGATAACACTGCATATATCCTTTTTTACCTTTATTTTATATATACAGTGCTTTTTTGTTAAAAAAAAAAAAAAAGGTGCCGGAACTCACACCCATCATACAACCCATCTTGTCTACCCTACAAGGTTCCATCCAAAAAAGGAGCCGTTCTTGGCATTCTATGACAAAAAAAGCCCTGTATACACACACACACACACACACACACACACACACACACACACACACACACACTAAAGGTAAAAAAGGATATATGCAGTGTTATCTTCATTTTAAATATCAAAAGGGTTTTGCGGCTCCCAGCATTTTGTTTTCGGTGGGAAACTGGTCCAAGTGGCTCTTTGAGTGTTTTGGGTTGCTTACCCCTGGCCTTGACCATCTCAGACAAGGTACTGTCTAATCTCTTCTTAAAAACCTTCAGTGATAGAGCACCCCTGATTTCTGAAGGCAAGCTGTTCCACTGGTTAATTGTGTTCACTGTTAGGGAGTTTCTCCTTAATTCCAGGTTGCTTCTCTCTTTGATCAGTTTCCAACCATTGTTTCTTGCCTGCCCTCTGGTACTTTATTGCAATGATTTGTGATTCTGGTTCCTCTTACTGGTAGCATACCTATCCAGGTAGTTACAAACACACAGCTTGATAATATGTTCAAAGACTATGCCCAATATAGACATCAAGCCGACAGATCTATAGTTTCTTGGGTCTCTCTGTTTTTATTTTTAAAGACAAATGCAACTTCTATTCTCTTTCAATCTTCTGGGATTTCACTCATTTGCCACAAGTTCTTAGGTTATTGACAGTGGTGCGACGATCACAGGGTGAGTTTTGTCTTTTGGTAAATATAGCATTAATCAAGTAAACTTCAGTAGTATCATTCAGATTACAACCATCTCCAACAATCTACAACAATGAATAAGATTTTTCAGGAAAAAGTGCATTCAAAGATGGTGTTCTCTCTCTATGTGAGCAACATAATTAAATGCTATTTTTGTTGGTTTCTTCCTTTCCCCCACCCCTTTTTATCTTTCTCTATTTAAGAACTCAGCATGTTCCTTTGGGAAGGAGAACTAAGCATTTCTTACTGGAATTTTTCCAAGATACATTTTTTGAAAGGACAATAATATCAAATAAGCCTTATGTCCATAATTTTAATTTTAATCACAGCATGCTTGTTGTCTATGGATATATTTATTATGGTATGTTAAACAACTTTCTTCACAATTCATGCCTACATACAATCACAGATTTGCAATAACATAAAGAAATTTGAGTTAAAATTATAATTGCTTTTGAGGGTTTTTTTTTCTTATTTTCCCTTGATATTTGTAATGGCAGTCTCACAGATGTTACTCTCAAATGTGCTTCACATAAAATAAAATGTGGTTGGCAGCTATGATTTCAGAAGCTGATCTCCTATCTGTAGTCAAGGATTTTGACTCTGCATTTACAGAACCTAGAACATTTTTTAATTACAGTAGAAGTCTTTTTATCAATCTCTGATTATGTTTTGTCTTTAAAAAAATGAAAGACCTTAGAGCCTTTCTATGCAGAGCAATCCCTTTGTTGAATGCTTTATCTTGGCCTCTAATAGTCTCAGCATGTAGTTTCTGCATTTCCTAATTCTGAATTTCCAGTGGTACATACAGGGCTTCACTTACTGCCAAGCATGACAAATACTTGATGATGAAAATTTGAACTGACAATTACTTTCAACTCAGGAGGATTCTAGGAAGTCAAACAGTGAGCTTAAAAGACACAATAAAAATGAGTAAACATTCACCAAAAAATAGTGTAAAATTAATACGTTGAAAAAAAGGATCTTTCATAATCTGGAATTGCTAATAAATAAATCCACTCTGGGATGTATTTGCTGTTACAGAAGAATGTTAACATTAAAACATTAAATTTTAGAAGTTAATTCTTTAAAGTTTCACTCCTGTGTCCATAAGGGTCTTCAGCTATGACTGCAGTTATGTTTACTCAGCTTACCAGTCAAAGTGAATATTGTTCATCAATGTCTAGTATCATTGAAGTTATGAAAAACAAATAACACTACAACTACTCATAAATTGTAAACAAAAAGAATCTAATAATGGAAAATTGAGTAATTCAGCATGTAGAGCCAAGAAAGCTAGGAAAATAAAACCAAACATGCTTCATAGGTAATTTAAACATGATCATAAAATAGTGTAGGATAATATGCATCACGAGCCACATATGCATATGTATACTTGAGCATACAATATTTCTTAAATACAGGTTCTATCTAGCAAGCTAAATAACAAGAACTAGACAATTTATGCCCCACTGATTCATTCAGTTCAGAGGTATTTCCTTACCTAAGTAGAGGAACAGAATGAGCATAGGCAGGCAAAAAAACAGTGGGCTTTGTCACTGAGTTTATTTGGGGCAAATTGATAGGAAGCACGAGCAAACCTACCTTCCTTCCTTCCTTCCTTCCTTCCTTCCTTCCTTCCTTCCTTCCAGTATGCACGGGTCAGAAAGGGTGAGGGACGGAATGCAAAAGGTTCTGCAAGAGCTGGGGAATGTCATTCCCTTGGAAATATTATTTCCCTTGGAAATAATAGACCTGGCATTCTGTAAGTTAGCCAATTTCAGGTACCTTTGTTGGCAAAATTTTGCCCTATGATGAAAAGACACGAGAGTTTTTATAGTATACAGATGCCATTGAATTATTTAGATCAGGGGTGTCAAACTGCCGGCCCACAGGCCGGATGCGTCATGCGGAAGTCGCACTGGCCCCATTGCTGGCAATGGCAAAACTCTCCTGATACGTTGCGCGATATCACATGATGTTGTGAGTTTGACATATCTGATTTAAATTCAGTTTGTTCTAAAAGATGCCCAACCATCAGAATGTGACCTCTGACCCTCACCAACTATAACTGTAAGATTGTAACTCTTAATGAGCAGGGGAAGATATTAAAAACAGTATTTACATTAAAATTTACATTAAAATTATATTTTAGTATATATTACTTTAAAAAAGTTAACACACTCAATGGTTCTTATCTATCTTTAATTAAAGATGATCATATGTAACCATTGGAATTGTTTTGGTGTGTGTGTGTGAATCTTTTCTGCCTTTACATTTTACATCAATTGCCCTAACTGTTTCCAAAATCTCTTCCCCAAACATTTACCATTGTTATCAACCCATCTTAGAGAATTCTGTTTCTTGACATTCACCAACTTTACTGCAAACTGCTGAATTGAAATAAAATTAAAATAAATTATATCAATTTACTCCCATTTATAACTCACTATTATATATCAACTCTTCTTCCGTTCTGTCTCAAAACGTAGCTTTTTACAACCAGGAACTATCTATTATTGTTTTAATTTATTTTTCTCCCAAAATTGTTGCACTCTAATGATAATTGGAAGCCAATAATTATCGTGTTCTGCAAAATGCATGCCTATCTTAATAAATTTTTAGAAGATTATTAAAATAATCTGCAGAAAGTCTTGGAATAGCAGATAAAGCATAATATAAATCCAAGCAATTGTTGTTGATATGAAATTGTTAGTACTATTGACTGATGCTGATACATTAATATTTGCCATTGATAAATACAGGAACACTTAGACATAAAGAGATTACCACTTTGAAATAATAATAATAATAATGATGATGATGATGATGACAAATGCATATATGGCTATCAAACATCAAAAACATCTGCCAGACTATCCCACCTCCTTTATATGGATGATCTGAAGCTGTATGGAAAAACATCATCTGAAATAGAATCGCTGCTCAACACTGTCCGTATATATAGCCAAGATATTGTAATGGAGTTTGGCTTGGACAAATGTGCCACACTTACTATTAAACAAGGAAAAATAATGAAAATTGAAGGAATC
The DNA here is from genome assembly GCF_016545835.1 of Crotalus tigris. Lineage (NCBI taxonomy): Eukaryota > Metazoa > Chordata > Lepidosauria > Squamata > Viperidae > Crotalus > Crotalus tigris. The sequence continues at coordinate 18,232 of NW_024098034.1, read as the reverse complement.
AAGATGCCCCACGAAAATAACATTAAGAGTCTGGATGAGGAAGAGTACTACAAATACTTGGGTATCCTTCAAGCTGACAACATCAAGCACACTGAAGTCAAGAAAAAGATTAGAGGTGAATACATCAAGAGAGTGAAGAAGATCTTAAAATCCAAACTCCAGGTTGAGGAGCAGAAGACAACTTGTGCAGCATACAATTCCAAAGTAAAGCAGCAACAGAAGAAAGTTAAGGAAGTTTCATATTCAGTGGTCTCTGAATCTCTGGGAGATGTTAGACCTACAAAGTCTTTGGAGCAATCTTCAAGGGTGGAATTGCTGCCTGAAATGGAAATTGGGAAATCTCAGTTTGAGGGGCATCAACAAGAGAGGAACGGGCAGAGGATAACTTGTACAACTTACAATTGTAAAGACCAACACAAGGAGGAATTCAAGGAACCCTTACCTGTATTGGCTTCGGAGTCGATGGGAGATTCAAGAATTTTGGAGCAGTCTCCTAAGGCAGAACTTGCAGCATTTCTTACGAGTTTGATACAAGAATGGAGAATGGAAATGGAAGAATGGAAGAATGGAGAATGGAAAAAACTGGAATGTGAATAATTAATAATAATACTAATATAATTGAGACTGATAAGGATGCAGTTTCTTACGGATGGAATTTGTTATTGGTGAAGATTGAAATGTTTAATGTGTTTATTATGGATAGGCGTATAAGGGAATTTTGTTGTTTTAAGTTTTGAACCTTTAATGATAATATTGTTTAAATTTGTGTTTTGAAGGGATTATAATTTGCTCATTTTAGTGAGGGGATTCTAATGTTTTAAATTTTAAGTAATGTTTAAATTTGTGTTTTGAAGGGAGTATAACTTGTTCAAGTTTTAAGTATGCTTAAATTTGGTTTTTAAATATTATTAATATTTTTAAGAGAAAATAATTTGTTTAATTAAATGTCTAGATTTGTTTAGGAAAGAAAGTAATGTTTAAATTTGTGTTTTTCGAGGAAGTTTATATAGAATGATGATTGTATTTAGATTTGTTTAGGATTTAAAAGTGTTTCTAGTTTTCAAATATTATTATTAATATTTTTAAGAGAAAATAATTTGTTTAATTAAATGTGCTTAGATTTGTTTAGGACTTATAGGTTTTTTAAGTTTTTTCTTTTTGGATAGGAGAGAAGATTATGAAGATTGAAGGAAATATGTATTTACTTTAAGTTTTTTAAGAGTATTTAGTTTTAATGGTATAACAAAGGTTTATATGTTTATTTTTTCGTTTTAGGATAAAGAAAGAGGGAGAAATTAGATTTTACACTATAGATATAGATATTCAAAGAAAGTAATGTTTAAATTTGTGTTTTTGGAGGGAGTTTATATAGAATGATGATTGTATTTAAATTTGTTTAGGTTTTAAAAGTGTTTTAAGTTTTTTTTTTTAATTAAGCCTGTACTCAGCTCTGGGAAGTCCAGGGGAGGGTTTGGGAGGTTGGGAAGGGGGGGGGTGAGGTAGGGTTGGGGGGGGTATGGGAAGGGGATTTGTTTTTGTAAAATGTAAAAAATTTTCAATTAAAAAAAAAAAAATCCAAACTCAATGGAGGAAATACCATAAAGGCAATCAACACCTGGGCAATCCCAGTCATTAGATACACAGCTGGAATAGTGGACTGGACTCAAGCAGAACTAAAAGCAATGGATAGGAAGACCAGAAAAATAATGACAATGAATCACGCCCTTCATCCACGCAGTGACATTAATAGACTTTATCTACCAAGGCAAAGAGGTGGGCGTGGAATGCTACAAGTACATCAGATGGTTGAAGAAGAAAAAATGGCTTTGGAAGAATATCTGAAGAACAATCATGAAGATGCACTGAAATTAGTATATCAGGAAGGCTTACTAACTACTGGAGAGACCAAACTGGCCTACAAGAAAGACCAAATGAAGAACAGAATAGAGGCATGGGAAGACAAAGCACTACATGGCCAATACATGAAAAAAATAGCTGGGAAAGCAGATAATAATAAAACCTGGCAATGGCTAAGAGCAGGAAAATTGAAGAAAGAGACCGAGGGACTAATTCTGGCTGCACAAGACCAAGCCTTAAGGACAAATGCATACAAAGTCAAAATTGAGAAGACAGCAACAGACAGTAAGTGTCGCCTATGCAAAGAAGCTGAAGAAACAGTGGACCACTTGGTAAGCTGTTGCAAGAAGATTGCACAAACTGATTACAAGCAGCGGCATGACAAAGTAGCAACAATGGTGCATTGGAAGATCTGCAAAAAATATCATTTGCCTGTAAGCAAAAACTGGTGGGATCATAAAATAGAGAAAGTCATAGAAAATGATAAAATTAAACTGCTCTGGGACTTCAGAATTCAAACAGACAAGCACCTGCAACATAACACCCCAGACTTAACAATTGTCGATAAGAAAGACAAAAAAGTCTGGATAGTGGACGTGGCAGTGCCTGGAGACAGCAGAATAGAAGAGAAAGAACTGGAGAAGATAACAAAATACAAAGACCTACAAATAGAAATAGAAAGACTGTGGCAAAAGCAAGCAAGGGTAGTACCAATAGTCATAGGCTCCTTGGGTGCAATCCCAAAACAACTGGAGCACCACTTGAATACAATTGGCATTGACAAATTCGCTATTAGTCAATTGCAAAAGGCGGCCTTACTAGGAACTGCTTCCATCCTGCGACGATATCTGTAATACCATCAAACATCCACATCTGCCTATCCCGGGTCCTGGGTAAGGACTCGATAGGTAGACAAAATGCCAAATCAGTCTGAACATCTGGCTGACTGTGCGATGATCAATAATAATAATAATAAGAAGAAGAAGAAGAAGAAGAACATCCAGAATCAGAAATAACAGAACAGAGACTAGCAGATCAACGCCGATTTATAACACGAAATAAAGTATTCACAGAAACAGAATTGGACGAACTGCAAAGGTTTACACAGGGCAAAGAAATCAAAGCCTTACCAGAAGTAATTCAGAATGTAGAGGCAAACCAGGGGGAGTTGGCAGTGAAGGAATCCAGCAGAGATATACAACTGTTCTCATTTGGAAACCAGCACCTCTACCTCAGGAAGAACAAAACCCTCTAACTAAAGAAATAAAAGAATTGAAACAAAGAATAACTGAGCATCTAGAACAGCACAAAAACAACAGAATAAGACTACCTGCATTGAAGCTTGTTCCAAAGAAACAGCTAGCACAAGCATTAAAAGATGCAAATACTGCAATATCAAGTATAAGCACCAATTCACTGCAAGAAACAAACCAACTAATGTACAGCACAGCTGCAGTTATAACAGAATACCTGGGATGCAAAATCAACAAAAAGAAAAACAAACAAACAGTGCACCAGAAAAATGGAAGGTTAGACTAGAAAATAAGATCAGCAAGTTAAGATCACATGCAAGCAAGCTAGAACAGATGAAAGAAAAGAAGCTGAAGAACAAGAAGACCAAAGAATACCTAATCAAGAAATACCACTTAGAAACAAGGAAGATCAAGGAAGCACTGGAAATAATAAAGCAACAAATAACAGCTATAGCCAGGAAAATCAGTAGATATGAAGCTCGAATTGCAAACTATAGGCAGAACCTCCAATTTCAATCCAATCAGAAACGTTTCTACCAATCAATCAATGGAGAAACTGCAAGGAATCAGTCAGTACCTGACAAGGAAGAAACAGTGCAGTTCTGGAAGCAGATATGGGATAACCCAAAGAAATACAACAAGGATGCGGCTTGGTTAAAAGAGGTGGATGCAAATAAAACAGAAGTTGAAATGAAAGAACTAGTAATAACAACAAAAATGGTAGAAAAAAGAGCAAAGAAAATCAAAAATTGGTCAGCACCAGATGAAGATGAACTGCATGGGTTTTGATTGAAACATCTAACTGTTATACACCCATTCATTGCCAAGCAGTTCAACAATATACTACAAGGAGGAGAAATTGAAAAGTGGCTAACAACTGGGAAAACCTACCTAATAATGAAAAATCCAGCAAAAGGGGCAACACCAGGTAACTACAGGCCAATTACCTGCTTACCAAAAACTTTCAAATTACTAACTGGTGTAGTAGCTGATGCAGTGCAACAGCATCTAGTTGAAAACAATCTCTTTCCACCTGAGCAGAAAGGAAACCGCCCCAATAGCAGAGGAACGAAAGATCAACTCCTAAGAGACAAAATGATCTTGGAAAACTGCAAGAGAAGGAAGACCAACCTGAATGTGGCATGGATTGACTACAAAAAGGCATTTGACTCTCTGCCACATGATTGGATAATCAAGTGCCTAGAAATAACAGGAGTCAGTAGAAACATCAGAAAATTTGTGCAACGATCGATGGCACAATGGAAGACACAGTTGCAGATCAATGGTGAGAGCTGGGAGAGGTTAATATCAAGAGAGGAATATTTCAAGGAGATTCATTATCACCATTACTATTTGTTATTGCACTGTTTCCTCTGTCAACAATACTGAATAACTCAGGACATGGCTATCAAACATCAAAACATCTGCCAGACTATCCCACCTCCTTTATATGGATGATCTGAAGCTGTATGGAAAAACATCATCTGAAATAGAATCGCTGCTCAACACTGTCCGTATATATAGCCAAGATATTGTAATGGAGTTTGGCTTGGACAAATGTGCCACACTTACTATCAAACAAGGAAAAATAATGAAAACTGAAGGAATCAAGATGCCCCACGAAAATAACATTAAGAGTCTGGATGAGGAAGAGTACTACAAATACTTGGGTATCCTTCAAGCTGACAACATCAAGCACACTGAAGTCAAGAAAAAGATTAGAGGTGAATACATCAAGAGAGTGAAGAAGATCTTAAAATCCAAACTCAATGGAGGAAATACCATAAAGGCAATCAACACCTGGGCAATCCCAGTCATTATGTACACAGCTGGAATAGTGGACTGGACTCAAGCAGAACTAAAAGCAATGGATAGGCAGACCAGAAAAATAATGACAATGAATCACGCCCTTCATCCACGCAGTGACATTGACAGACTTTATCTACCAAGGCAAATAGGTGGGCGTGGAATGCTACAAGTACATCAGATGGTTGAAGAAGAAAAAATGGCTTTGGAAGAATGTCTGAAGAACAATGATGAAGATGCACTGAAATTAGTATATCAGGAAGGCTTACTAACTATTGGAGAGACCAAACTGGCCTACAAGAAAGACCAAATGAAGAACAGAATAGAGGCATGGGAAGACAAAGCACTACATGGCCAATACATGAAAAAAAATAGCTGGGAAAGCAGATAATAACAAGACCTGGCAATGGCTAAGAGCAGGAAAATTGAAGAAAGAGACCGAGGGACTAATTCTGGCTGCATAAGACCAAGCCTTAAGGAGAAATGCATATAAAGTCAAAATTGAGAAAACAGCAACAGACAGTAAGTGCCGCCTATGCAAAGAAGCTGAAGAAACAGTGGACCACCTGGTAAGCTGTTGCAAGAAGATTGCACAGACTGACTACAAGCAGCGGCATGACAAAGTAGCACAATGGTGCATTGGAAGATCTGCAAAAAATATCATTTGCCTGTAAGCAAAAACTGGTGGGATCATAAAATAGAGAAAGTCATAGAAAATGATAAAATTAAACTGCTCTGGGACTTCAGAATTCAACCAGACAAGCACCTGCAACATAACACCCCAGACTTAACAATTGTCGATAAGAAAGACAAAAAAGTCTGGATAGTGGACGTGGCCGTGCCTGGAGATAGCAGAATAGAAGAGAAAGAACTGGAGAAGATAACAAAATACAAAGACCTACAAATAGAAATAGAAAGACTGTGCAAAAGCAAGCAAGGGTAGTACCAATAGTCATAGGCTCCTTGGGTGCAATCCCAAAACAACTGGAGCACCACTTGAACACAATTGGCATTGACAAATTCGCTATTAGTCAATTGCAAAAGGCAGCCTTATTAGCAACTACTTCCATCCTGCGACGATATCTGTAATACCATCAAACATCCACATCTGCCTATCCCAGGTCCTGGGTAAGGACTCGATAGGTAGACCAAATGCCAAATCCAGTCTGAACATCTGGCTGACTGTGCGATGATTGATATAATAATAGTAGTAAAGTTGGAAGGGACCTTGGAGGTCATCTAGTCCAACCCCCTGCTCGGGCAGGAAACCCTACACCATTTCGGACAAGTGGCTGTCCAGTCTCTTCTTAAAAACTTCCAGTGTTGGAGCATTCACCGCTTCTGGAGGCAGGTTGTTCCACTGGTTAATTGTTCTCACTGTCAGGAAGTTTCTCCTTAGTTCCAAGTTGCTTCTTTTCTTGATTAGTTTTCATCTGTTGCTTCTTATCCTGCCTTCAGCCACTTGGGAAAATAGCTTGACTCCCTCTTCTGTGTGGCAGCCCCTGAGATATTGGAACACTGCTATCATGTCCCCCCTAGTCCTTCTCTTCATACCCAATTCCAGCAACTGTTCCTTATATATTTTAGCCTTCAGTCCCCTAATCATCTTTGTTGCTCTTCTCTGTACTCTTTCTAGAGTCTCAACATCTTTTTTACATCGTGGTGACCAAAACTGGATGCAGTATTCCAAGTGTGGCCTTACCAAGGCATTGTAGAGTGGCATTAATACTTCACGTGATCTTGATTCTATCCCTCTGTTAATGCAGCCTAGCACTGTGCTGACTTTTTTGGCAGCTGCAGCACCCTGCTGGCTCATATTTAAATGATTGTTCACTAGGACTTTGAGATCCCTCTCACAGTTAATACTATTGAGCAAGGTACCCCCTATACTATACCTAAATGTATAGTATACATGCCTAAATGTAGAACCTTACTTTTTTCACCATTGAATTTCATTTTGTTAGGTAGCGTCCTATGTTCAAGTCTGTCCAGATCCTCCTGTATTTTAAGCCTCTCTTCTGAAGTGTTGGCTATTCTTGCCAGCTTGGTTTGTCTGCATATTTGATGAGTTCCCCATCTATCCCCTCATCCAAATCATTGATGAAAATGTTGAAGAACACTGGGCCCAGAACAGAGCCCTGGGGCACCCCACTACACAATTCCCTCCATGTAAATGCAGTTCCATTGAGGACCACATGCTGAGTACAGCCAGTCAGCCAGCTACGAATCCATCTGGTGATGATGCTGTCTAACCCACATTTGTCTATCTTATCAAGTAGTAGCTTGTGGTCTACTTTATCAAATGCCTTATTGAAGTCCAAGTAAATTATATTCACAGTATTCCTCTGGTCCATTAATTTTGTCACCTGATCAAAGAATGCAATAAAATTTATCTGGCATGATCTGCTTTTGACAAACTCATATTGGCTTTTGGTGATGACTTTGTTTGCCTCTAGGTGTTCTAGGTGATTTGTTGCTTGATTATCCTTTCAAGATCTTTCCAGGTATTGAGGTCAGGCTGATAGGTCTGTAATTTCCTGGATCCATTTTTCCCCCCTTTTTTGAAGATGGAAACTACTTCAGCTCTTTTCCAGTCCTCTGGTAGTTCCCCAATGCTCCAGGATGTTTGAAAGATATAGCTCAATGATTCTGAGATCACATCTTCCACTTCCTTCAGAACCTTGGGGTGTAGTCCATCTGGTCCTGGTGATTTGAACTCATCTAGGTTGGACAGGTGTTCACTTACCATTTTCTTGCCTATCTTAACTTGTGTTTCTAATCTGTTTTGGGGGGTACTATGTTTGATAGATTGGACTGTTTTTTCCCTTGGGTAAATATGGATGCAGAAAACAAGTTGAGTAGTTCTGCTTTCTCCCTGTTGCTTGTCACTTTCTTGCCAGTGTCTCCTACTAATGGACCAATCATTTCCTTAACCTTTTTCTTGTTTTTTACATGTTGAAAGAAGCTTTTTTTGTTATGGAACTTTATGAAAATTTGTGGTACAAAGGCCAATGAGAATGCTGGTGTTGAATATTTATAGATCACTTGAAAGAAATTTTTGAAATATATTTCATTTTCTCCATGATAAATTTTGAGATGTAGGTTGCTATTATTCGCAGATCAGGATTGAGGAGGTTAATTAAGGTGGCTTTTTGAAAGACTATGCATGAATTATGAAGATAAGAATGGCCTTGGATGTCCCAAACTTCAGCTGAATTGTGTATCAGTCCAGCACTTTTGCAGATTGTACATTAGAAATTTAAAATTAATAAACCAAACTTCACATTTAGATTGAACTGGTGCATAAGCTGAAGTAATATAATTATTAATTAATTAAACAAGCAGTACATTACTCTTAGTACCTGATTTTTCTATGTAACAAACTATACAGATTCCCATTATAAAGCTAAGCCCTCAAAAGAATGTTTTGAGTACATAAGGGTGATTAAATAGCTAAAATTTGCTCTCAAACTTATAGGATTAGAACAAAGATATTCAGCATTAGAAGATTTTGATGTAGGATTTAAACTGAACATTTTTCCTATGGCCTGCAGCTTTTCATACACATAATCTTGACATCTTTAAGTATCAGAGTATTGAAAGAATATCATAGTAACATACAGTAATCTTTATTTGAAATTGAAACAAGAATTGAGTAGAACACATTTTACAGTTTCTGTGCCTAATATAAATAAAAAAATAATGTATCTTAGCTCAGGGCTCCCCAACCTCTGGTCTGTGGCCCAGCATTGGGTTATTGCATGCCAGCAAATGGGCCACACAAACAAGCAAAGCCCCATCCAAGGGATGCAGGCAGCATGCAAAACCATGCCCCCTCTGGTTCACAGAAAAATCTTTCTCCATAAAACCGGTCCCTGGTGTCCAAAAGGTTGGGGGCCACTGTCTTAGCCATAAACTACAAGAGATAAAGTTTCAGAAAACAAGTATGCCTTAATTAGTGGAAATTAGGGATACTAATATTAGGCAAAGACTAGTTGATAACCATTAAGAAAGAAAAAGAAAAACTTGTCAAAACTTCCAGTTGATTATATTCCAATGAACAGAGCAAGTAGGGATTGACAACTGCTGAATATCCATTAAAATACTTAAAAAGATATTATATTCTTAGCTAAAGGGTCTCATTACAGAACTCCCTGCAACCAATAATAATTAATTAATAATTATTTTTCCTTTATCTTATGTTAAGTTTATCTTAATGAAATGTCTTGCAACTTGTATAAGTAAACCCTTAAAATTGTCTTTGATTATCCCACTGAACAATTGCATTTTTCTTTCTTGCATTTATTGCAATAATTATAATTGACTACCCCCACCCAAAAGAATAAGATTCCAAAATGGCATTTCCCCCAATTATTACAGTATATTTAATTCTACTTAATTATAAGTATAAATATATTGCTTATTAATAAATATTTATTAATAATGAGAATGACAAATAATAACATTATCTTGATGCGATTGTGGGACATGGTCTGAGAGAGATGAGAGCTGCACCAGATGTTCAAACATGCTGGATGGGTCTCATCAGGGAAGCCAGATGAGAATGTCTATCTCATAAGAGAGCTAGTGAGATGTAATTTACAAAAACTCATACTGGATCTGTGGTCACCTGAGTCAACAAGGCTAGGTGTTTGACTTCCTGGACATCTGGTAACAAATGAGCTACTGAACTCAGAACTGTTCACTGAGCAAAGAGATCAGCAGCTGCAGGACTAATGGGGAAAAAAAGTATTTACCTGTCAGAAACATAAAAGAATAGAAATACAAAGAAATAATAATATGTTATTACAAATCAAGTTCAACAAGAAGAGGACATCTGAAAAGAACAATCTCCAGTGTCAGAAACAAGAAAACATAGTCCAGAAGATCAATGTATAATACATAAAAAAAGTATTCACAAGAGCAGAATTGAAAGAAGTGCAAAAGAACTTGAGAAGCCTATGACCTTGAGACAACACCTGCTGTAAACAAAAAGCTTTACATGACTCTGTGTTAGAAAAGACTCTTTACAATCATATTTTTTTAACCCTGGACATAACTACAACAGAAACTATTTGGAAACAGAGGGCTTTTTAAACTAACAGGGACATTTGGATTAGCCTAAAGTATTGGCTCATTTTATGGTTTGATTATAGCCTAAGGCAGTTGGCTTTTTTATTATCTTACTTTTCTTCTTGTGGATTTACAAAACTCACCAATTGAAACATGAGTGCACCAAATCTCACTAAAATTATGAAAAAAACCTCTTCTGCACCCTCTGTTGTAGTACCTAGTTCAGCAAATCAGGAATCTATTGAGACACAATGTTGCAGTGAGAAAAAATAAATACTGCTCAGAGATGCAAGCCACATTAGATTAATTCAAAAATCAATACAGAAAAATCATGAAGAGACAAAAAGCAAACTTGATAAATTAGATGAACAAATATGGATATAAAGGCACAATTTGATGCCCATCAACAAATGATTACTAAAAATGAACAAAGAATTCAGAAAATGGAAAATAAATTGGAAGATATTGATAAAAATGGAGGCATTAATGCAACAAAAAATGAAAAATCAGAACAAGCAAATCAAAGCTTAGGAGCAGTTGCAGACTTAGAAATGGAGAAAGCTGTACGCTGTCTAAGATTCCAAAATATACTTGAAGATAAAGAAGAAGATATAGCAGAAGTCATTATTAATTTACTGGTGGAGGCCTTAAAAACAGATAGGGTGGAGATACAAATGGAAATAGAGGAAATATTTTGAATGAATTCAAGTTATGCAAGGAAATACAAGTTACCCAGAGAAATCCATGTAAGATTTATAAAGAAAACAATAAGAGATGAGATACTGAGAAGAGTTAGAGATGAACCATTACAACATAAAAATAAAGAAATTATGTTGGTAAAGCAGATCCCTAAGAGAATAAGAGACACCCAAAGACACTATCACTTGTTAACTACAAAGTTAATTGCAAAATGTATCAACTTTAGATAGTTAATGTCAGAAGGGATTTTAATCAACTGGAACAATGCAAGATATCAACTGGACTCAGTTTGGAAGGCAGCAGACTTTGATGAAAGAAATCAAGCATTCCTAAACAAAAGAATACAACATCAACAAGAGGAAAAAAGAGACCAGAAACAGATAGAACAAACAGTAGAGGAAACAACTTTACAAATAGAAGAGAAAGAGAAAGAGAAGCTTGATCAAGAGAGTGGGGGAATGGCAAGGGAGCAAAGGACTACGACATCAACAAAACCTAAATATAAGAAAAAAAAATGGAGAAAGAAAACAGAATTTTTCAGTAAACATAAATAAATATAAATAGACTGAATTCCCCATCAAAAAGAAATAAAATCTTCAAAAAAAATACAGAAATTAAATATTGATATAATTTGTTTGCAAGAGACACATATAAAGAACAATATTATAAACTCTTGGAATATCCAAAAATTGAGAAATTATATTATACATTAGCACAGCAGAAAAAAAAGAGGAGTAGCTGTATATATTAAAGAAACAATAGATTCTAAAATGATTTATTCAGATGAAGAAGGAAGAATTGTGGTGGTAGAAATATTACTAAATGAAAAACAAATACTTTTAGACTTCTGGTTTTGCACAGTAGTGCAGCAGCCAAGGCATCATGGGGCTCTGTACCCTACGGCTGATTTCTGCCTGCCAGGGGACCCTAAATAGGACTTGTAGAGGCAACATAGAAGGGGGGAAGTCCCACTGATTGCAGAGATAGCATTCAATCTGATTGGTTTGGGAAAAGCCACCAGAAACCAGCAGAAGAAGAGACTAACTTAACTTCCGAGTTAGCCCAAGTTACAAGCAACCAAAGTCCAAAAGTACTACTTCAAACTGACTGTAAACAACATGTTTGGAACTGGGTAAGAACAGTGATTTTCTCTCTTTTACTTGGAAATTGATTTCCTGGTAAAAAAAAGAAAAGAACAACCTCAAGAAGCAAAAAGCCTCTGAAAGTGAAAAGGAGGGGGACCTTTGCCCTACCCTCCTGCACATGGAAGTAGTGAATTAAATCTTTCAGGGGAAACAGAAATATATTGAAATGAAAAGAATATAAGACTTAATTTGGATAAGTTTGAAATTGGTGGAATCTGTTAAGATTTTCTTTTTAAATCATGAAAATAGAAGTAAATAATTATCTATTACTGAAAAGAACTGAAAGAACTGGTGCTGACATCTAGTGGTGGATGAAAATATACAACAACAGATACTCTATTACAGGGACTGGCAAGGCCCAGGAAAAGATAAATTTGATACTGATGACCTTCAATATCTTAATAACAGAAAACAGCTGTGACAAAAAGAAAAAGAAAAAAGAAAACATCTTGGGCTTTCTACAAAGTGAGAATTATAAACTCTAAAAAAAAAAGAAGAAGAATTGACCTTTGTGGATTACAAATACTAATTCAATTGCAATTCTAAAGCTGTCTGCAGACAAAGGAAAACCCTGATTTTTGGCTACCCTGAAAAACCAGAGATCTGCAGAAAGAATATATCAAGAAAAAACAAATACTTTCCAGAAGGAGATCTATGTTATATTGCAACTAATCCAAACAACAATATTTTCAAACCACAAGGAAATTAAACATAACCTTGAAAACATAAATGAACACATCTCCAATTTAACTTTACAACACCAAAATTCTCAGAAAATAAAAATAGAGAGTGAACATAAAAAACAGGTAACTGAATATGAGACAGAGGAGAGAGATTTTAAGATGGAATTAAACAGTACAAGGAAGTATGACTTAACACTGATGGAAAAAATTACAGGAAACTCTGGACATGAAAAAGACAAACTACACTTTAAGATTACAAAATAAGCTTGAGGACAGGAAAAAAGATTTAGCAAAATGGATTTTGTCAGAAGAATTATGAGAACTTGAGAGACAAAAAATAATAAATAAAATAAAGAAAGAAAAAAAGGAAAATATTTTCAATGAATATGAAGGGGCGAAACCTTCCTATAAAACATCTTATCTCTTTTACCTTTTGTACCTGCAACAACATTTATAAGATTATGGGAAGATTCTTTGATTTATTGAAGCATATTGAACAGGGAAGATGTTGGGCAAAAAAAAGAGGCTAAAGTGAGAATTAAGAAATTAAATGATGGAATTACCAGAGGGAGTATTTAAAAATTAAACATTTCTTTGAATATGGTTAAAGAAATAGAAAGATGTTGAATATAAATGAAGATTAGTTTAAGAGGGATAAACCACTCAAATAATATAGTATGCCTTCTTTCTTTTTTTCTTTTGTGTTTGGTTTTTTGACATGAGAAATATAAAAATGTTAGGATGGTTTACATAAAAGAAATGTTTTCTCTGTTTGTATTTTTTCTCTCTCTCTTATTTTTTTAAGACATGAGAAATATAAACATGTGATGGATTGCATGAGAAAAATGACTTAAATACTTAAGTGTAACTAATTTTGAGAAAATCTTAACCAGTAAGAATGTTTTGAATATTGTGGGGAAAACAAATTTAAATAAGAATATAAACAGGATTTATGATGAGGCAATCAAGATGATCAATGAAAATAATAAATGGTAAGTGAGCACCTGTCCAGCCTAGACGAGTTCAAATCACCAGGACCAGATGGATTGCACCCCAAGGTTCTCAAGGAACTGGCAGATGTGATCTCAGAACCATTGAAATATATTTTTCAAAGATCTTGGAGCACTGGGGAATTACCAGAAGACTGGAAAAGAGATGATATAGTTCCCATCTTCAAAAAAGGGAAAAAAATGGACCCATGAAATTACAGACCTATCAGCCTGACCTCAATACCTGGGAAGATTCTGGAAAAGATAATCAAGCAACAAATCAGCAAACACCTAAAGGCAAACAAAAACACTACTAAAAGCCAACATGGATTTGTGAAAAACAGATTATGCCAGACAAACCTTATTGCATTCTTTGACCAAGTGACAAAATTAGTGGATCAGAGGAATGCTGTGGATATAATTTATTTGGACTTCAGTAAGGGATTTGATAAAGTAGATCACAACCTACTACTCGATAAGATAGAAAAATGTGGGTTAGACAGCATCACCACCAGATGGATTCATAGCTGGCTGACCGGCCGTACTCAGCATGTGGTCCTCAATGGAACTGCATGTACATGGAGGGAAATGTGTAGTGGGATGCCCCAGGGCTCTATTCTGGGCCCAGTGCTCTTCAACATCTTCATCAACAATTTGGATGAGGGGGTTAGATGGGGAACTCATCAAATTAGTGGCAGGACACCAAGCTGGCAGGAATAACCAACACCCAGAAGACAGACTTAAGATACAGGAGGACCTGGACAGACTTGAAGACTGGGCACCATCTAACAAAATGAAATTCAATGGTGAAAAAATTAAGATTCTACATTTAGGCAAGAAAAACCAAATGTGCAGGTATAGTACAGGGGGTACCTTGCTCAATAGTAGTAACTGTGAGAAGGATCTCGGAGTCGTAGTGGACAATCACTTAAATATGAGCCAGCAGTGTGTTGCAGCTGCCCAAAAAGCCAACACAATGCTGGGCTGGACTGGGCAGAGAGATAGAATCAAGATCACGCAAAGTATTAATACCACTCTACAATGCCTTGGTAAGGCCACACTTGGAATATTGCATCCAGTTTTGGTCACCACAATGTAAAAAAGATGTTGAGACTCTAGAAAGAGTACAGAGAAGAACAACAAAGATGATTAGGGGACTGGAGGCTAAAGCATATAAGGAAAGTCTGCTGGAATTGGGTATGTCTAGTTTAATGAAGAGAAGGACGAAGGGGGACAAGATAGCATTATTCCAATATCTCAGGGGCTGCCACAAAGAAGAGGGAGTCAAGCTATTTTCCAACGTGCCTGAAGGCAGGACAAGAAGCAACGGATGGAAACTAATCAAGAAGAGAAGCAACTTAGAACTAAGGAGAAAGTTCCTGACAATAAGAACAATTAACCAGTGGAACAACCTGCCTCCAGAAGCAGTGAATGTTTCAATACTGGAAGTTTTTAAGAAGAGACTGGACAATCATTTGTCCGAAATGGTGTAGGGTTTCCTGCCTGAACAGAGTGTTGGACTCGATGACCTCCAAAGTCCCTTCCAACTATTATTATGGATTATCGCACAGTCAGCCAGATGTTCAGACTGGATTTGGCATTTTGTCTACCTATCGAGTCCTTACCCAGGACCTGGGATAGGCAGATGTGGATGTTTGATGGTATTACAGGTATCGTCGCAGGACGGAAGCAGTTCCTAATAAGGCCGCCTTTTGCAATTGACTAATAGCGAATTTGTCAATGCCAATGGTGTTCAAGTGGTGCTCCAGTTGTTTTGGGATTGCAACCAAGGAGCCTATGACTATTGGTACTACCCTTGCTTGCTTTTGCCACAGTCTTTCTATTTCTATTTGTAGGTCTTTGTATTTTGTTATCTTCTCCAGTTCTTTCTCGTCTATTCTGCTGTCTCCAGGCACTGCCACGTCCACTGTCCAGACTTTTTTGTCCTTCTTATCGACAATTGTTAAGTCTGGGGTGTTATGTTGCAGGTGCTTGTCTGTTTGAATTCTGAAGTCCCAGAGCAGTTTAATTTTATCATTTTCTATGACTTTCTCTATTTTATGATCCCACCAGTTTTTGCTTAAAAGCAAATGATATTTTTTCAGATCTTCCAATGCACCATTGTTGCTAATTTGTCATGCCGCTGCTTGTAGTCAGTCTGTGCAATCTTCTTGCAACAGCTTACCAGGTGGTCCACTGTTTCTTCAGCTTCTTTGCATAGGCGGCACTTACTGTCTGTTGCTGTCTTCTCAATTTTGACTTTATATGCATTTGTCCTTAAGGCTTGGTCTTGTGCAGCCAGAATTAGTCCCTCGGTCACTTTCTTCAATTTTCCTGCTCTTAGCCATTGCCAGGTTTTATTATTATCTGCTTTCCCAGCTATTTTTTTCATGTATTGGCCATGTAGTGCTTTGTTTTCCCATGCCTCTATTCTGTTCTTCATTTGGTCTTTCTTGTAGGCCAGTTTGGTCTCTCCAGTAGTCAGTAAGCCTTCCTGATATACTAATTTCAGTGCATCTTCATCATTGTTCTTCAGATATTCTTCCAAAGCCATTTTTCTTCTTCAACCATCTGATGTACTTGTAGCATTCCACGCCCACATATTTGCCTTGGTAGATAAAGTCTATCAATGTCACTGCGTGGATGAAGGGCATGATTCATTGTCATTATTTTTCTGGTCTGCCTATCCATTGCTTTTAGTTCTGCTTGAGTCCAGTCCACTATTCCAGCTGTGTACCTAATGACTGGAATTGCCCAGGTGTTGATTGCCCTTATGGTATTTCCTCCATTGAGTTTGGACTTTAAGATCTTCTTCACTCTCTTGATGTATTCACCTCTAATCTTTTTCTTGATTTCAATGTGCTTGATGTTGTCAGCTTGAAGGATACTCAAGTATTTGTAGTACTCTTCCTCATCCAGACTCTTAATGTTATTTTCGTGGGGCATCTTGATTCCTTCAGTTTTCATTATTTTTCCTTGTTTGATAGTAAGTGTGGCACATTTGTCCAAGCAAACTCCATTACAATATCTTGGCTATATATACGGACAGTGTTGAGCAGCGATTCTATTTCAGATGATGTTTTTCCATACAGCTTCAGATCATCCATATAAAGGAGGTGGGATAGTCTGGCAGATGTTTTTGATGTTTGATAGCCATGTCCTGAGTTATTCAGTATTGTTGACAGAGGAAACAGTGCAATGACAAATAGTAATGGTGATAATGAATCTCCTTGAAATATTCCTCTCTTGATATTAACCTCTCCCAGTCTCTCACATGTCTATTAGGAGTTGATCTTTTGTTCCTCTGCTATTGGGGCGGTTTCCTTTCTGCTCAGGTAGAAAGAGATTGTTTTCAACTAAATGCTGTTGTACTGCATCAGCTACCACACCAGTTAGTAATTTGAAAGTTGTTGGTAAACAGGTAATTGGCCTGTAGTTACTTGGTGTTGCCCCTTTTGCTGGATTTTTCATTATTAGGTAGGTTTTCCCAGTTGTTAGCCACTTTTCAATTTCTCCTCCTTGTAGTATATTGTTGAACTGCTTGGAAATGAGTGGGTGTATAACAGTTAGATGTTTCAACCAAAACCCATGCAGTTCATTTTCACCTGGTGCTGACCAATTTTTGATTTTCCTTGCTCTTTTTTCTATCATTTTTGTTGTTATTACTAGTTCTTTCATTTCAACTTCTGTATTATTTGCATCCACCTCTTTTAACCAAGCCACATCCTTGTTGTATTTCTTTGGGTTATCCCATATCTGCTTCCAGAACTGCACTGTTTCTTCCTTGTCAAGTACTGACTGATTCCTTGCAGTTTCTCCATTGATGGACTGGTAGAAACGTTTCTGATTGGATTGAAATTGGAGTTCTGCCTATAGTTTGCAATTCGAGCTTCATATCTACTGATTTTCCTGGCTATAGCTGTTATTTGTTGCTTTATTATTTCCAGTGCTTCCTGATCTTCCTTGTTTCTAAGTGGTATTTCTTGATTAGGTATTCTTTGGTCTTCTTGTTCTTCAGCTTCTTTTCTTTCATCTGTTCTAGCTTGCTTGCATGTGATCTTGCTGATCTTATTTTCTAGTCTAGCCTTCCATTTTTGTGGTGCACTGTTTGTTTGTTTTTCTTCTTTGTTGATTTTGCATCCCGGGTATTCAGTTATAACTGCAGCTATGCTGTACATTAGTTGGTTTGTTTCTTGCAGTGAATTGGTGCTTATACTTGCTATTGCAGTATTTGCATCTTTTAATGCTTGTGCTAGCTGTTTCTTTGAAACAAGCTTCAATTCAGGCAGCCTTATTCTGTTGTTTTTGTGCTGTTCTAGATGCTCAGTTATTCTTTGTTTCAATTCTTTTATTTCTTTAGTTAGAGGGTTTTGTCTTCCTGAGGAAGAAGTGCCTGGTTTCCAAATGAGAACAGTTGTATATCTCTGCTGGATTCCTTCACTGCCAACTCCCCCTGGTTTGCCTCTACATTCTGAATTACTTCTGGTAAGGCTTTGAATTCTTTGCCCTGGGTAAACCTTTGCAGTTCGTCCAATTCTGTTTCTGTGAATATTTTATTTCGTGTTATAAATCGGCGTTGATCTGCTAGTCTCTGTTTTGTTATTTCTGATTCTGGATGTTGTTCTTTCCAGAACTGGTGCATTCGTTTTAGATATCCTCTTCTTGTTGGACTTGATCTGTAGTAACAGATCATTATTTCTTTGTTTTCTATCACTGTGTATCTGCGA
>NW_024098033.1:0-21178 GCF_016545835.1 Crotalus tigris | reverse complement strand
ACAGGGCTTTTCAACCAGTGGTACGGGTACCCCCTGTGGTACATTGGCACCTGGCAGGTGGTATGCAACCATCCTAGAAAAGTGGTAGCGGGGGAGGGGAATGAGCTGAACCGGTGGCAGCACCGCACAAGCCTGAGCGAGAGATGGCTGGAGCTGCAGGGCTGTCAGGGCTCAGTGGAAGCGCCAGGATCAGCTCCAGGCTCCAGCTGGAGCTCGGCGCTGATCCTGGCGCTTCTGCTGAGCCCAGAAGAAGCACCAATCAGCTGGAATGTTGCAGCATCTCCAGGGCCTTGTGATTTACATTCAGATGCTTGGCAACTGATTTATATTTATGACGGTCACAGTGTCCCAGGGTCATGTGAAGTGACCAAAACCTGCTGCAACCACCTAGCAGACGGGAATAAAAACCAAACACCCCCCACCCCACCCCCACTGCCAGTCCTCAACAGAAATGCTCACAACAATGAAAACCTGGGACAGGAGGAAGAGTGTCGCCAGGCGGGCAGGCAGGTGTCTTGCTCGGCTGTGGCTTGGGGGGCACTTTTTTTCAGTGCTATTGTAACTTCGAACAGTCACTAAGCGAACTGTTGTAAGTCAAGGACTACCTGTACTTTATCACTTTTTTCTTTTCTTTTCTTTTCTTTTCTTTTGGTCATCAAGTTTTTGACACCTTGCTAGGCGAACTGGTGGTACTCGGATGTTGCCAT
The DNA here is from genome assembly GCF_016545835.1 of Crotalus tigris. Classification (NCBI taxonomy): domain Eukaryota; kingdom Metazoa; phylum Chordata; class Lepidosauria; order Squamata; family Viperidae; genus Crotalus; species Crotalus tigris. The sequence goes on along the minus strand of NW_024098033.1, from coordinate 20,471 downwards.
ATCCTAAAAGTGGCACAATGGGTGAAAAGGTTGAAAAGCCCTGCTTTAGAGCAACCCTACCTTGCATTTAGCCTGTGTTCAAGTGGACAGGTTAGCACTTTTTCCTGAGCCAAGACTCAATCTATCTGTGGGGAGCAGTGTGCCAGGTGCTATGGGGGGGCTATGTACAAGGGGGACCCTCAAATAGTTTGAGCTGTGCATTTTCTGTGTGTGACACCCTTCTTTCCCCCTTGCTTTCTTGTGTGCATTTTATTCCCTATTTTCTTTCTCTTCTATCAGCCCCTTCCACACTTCAGCTGACTGCCAGGGCACAAATCATTCCTTTCACCAAAGATTCAGATTGATTCTGGCACCGGCTATTTGAAATTGAGCCAAAGTCTCATAAAATCCCCAGTCCTGTCTTTGTCAGTTATTTAGTGCCTTAAAAAGTAACTAAAGTCATTTTTAAGTCAAAGGTGGACACCTCCGAGTAGTTTTCTTGGCAGCCAGTTGGAAGCGGCTTGCCATGGCTGCGTTTGGGGAGAGCATCTGACTCCCTAGGGTTTCTGAGGGGTCTTCCATCCAAATACTGTACTTTACACATACAAACACACAATCTCTCTTAGCACAGCCAAACCCACAAGATTATTGTTGCTGCTGTGGGGAAAATAGAAGGAGGGACCTTTACGTACACTGCCTTGAATTGTACAGAATAAAGGTAGGATATATATATATATATATATATATATATATATATATATATATATATATATATATATATATATAGAGAGAGAGAGAGAGAGAGAGAGAGAGAGAGAGAGAGAGAGAGAGAGAGAGAGACTACAGGTCTATAATAAATAGACTACAGGTCTATTTATTGACTTATTGACTTATTATCACAACTGGGATCAGAATTGCCATTGCTGTGCAAGATGGTTCTTAAGTCTGTGCCTGATTTTACAACCTTTTAAGCCATGGTTACTAAGTGAATCACCGCAATTAAATGAATCACACAGTTGATAAGTGGATCTAGCTTTCCCCATTAACTTTGCTTGTCAGAAACTAGCTTTCTCCCCCATCTTTTCACTGTACTTTACACACAAACACACACACAATTTCAATGTGTTTTTTTTAGCAGTTTCCCTTCTCAGAGCTTTTTTTTGTGGCAGCAACAGAAAGGGAAAAGTTAAATTCTCTCTTCTTCCATCCCCTGTTGTTCCTTCAGTACATACATTAAGTACAATTCCCTGTTTAACATATTGCCTATGTTAGTCCTCAGCTTGTTTTAAAAGAGGTTTCTTTTCGCCTCCCTCAGGATACTTGCTAGATAGAAGACCTACATCTATCCAAATAGAAAAAAATCTGATGTATCTCTAATGTTCTCTTCGGGAAGAATTTAAACAATCTTACCTCCATACAGGGCAGAATCTTCTTTAACTACTGTTTTGTTTTGTTTTTTTTAACTTGTGGAGAACTTGGATCTTCTGTTAACAGCCTACTTAAACAAGCTAGCATGGAAACCAGATAAAGGAAGTGTTGAATATTTAAAACCCGTTTCAAGCTATTCCTATCTATTTCAGCCATATAATAATAGTAATAATAATAATGATAATGATAGTGATAGTGATAATAATAACAACAACAACAACGTTGGAAGGAATCTTGGAGGTCATCTAGTCCAACCCCCTGCTCAGGCAGGAAACCCTATACCATTTCAGACAAATGGCTGTCCAGTTTCTTTTTAAAAATTTCCAGTGTTGGAGCATTCACCGCTTCTGGAGGCAGGTTGTTCCACTGGTTAATTGTTCTAACTGTCAGGAAGTTTCTCCTTAGTTCTAGGTTGCTTCTCTCCTTGACCAGTTTCCATCCGTTGCTTCTTGTCCTGCCTTCAAGCGCCTTGGAGAATAGCTTGACTCCCTCTTCTTTGGGGCAGCCCCTGAGATATTGGAACACTGCTATCCTGTCCCCCCTCATCCTTTTCTTCATTAAACTAGACATACCCAATTCCAGCAACCGTTCCTTATATGCTTTAGCCTCCAGTCCCCTAATCATCTTTGTTAATAGGGAGAAGGAATTTAAACAGTTCCCCTTTCTCAGTCCAGCCCACCTCACCGGGTTGTCGGTGCCAACTAGTACAGTTGCAGTTTAGATTTCAAAAAAGATGAATGCTAGGAAAAACGCCAGGACGTTCCCCAAGGATAAAGATTTATTAAAACAGGTTCTATATTTACAGAATCAGAGGGTCACCCCTGCAGCACTCTGTGACTAAGGGATGGGCCATGGAGGGGATTGCCAAATGGAGGGGGGATTGCTTTCACTGGGAAAGTTTTTACCGCCCTTCAACTTCTCTTCTCCCTCCACACGTGGAGTTGGCTAATTTACACACCCGCCAGGGAAGGTTACATATTAATGAGGAGTAAGCATCTAGCAGTTATGGAGCTCCTGCTAAAACAGTATTTCTCAACCTCAGCAACTTGAAGATGTGTGGACTTCAACTCCCAGAATTCCCCAGCCAGCCATGGCTGCTAGATCAGGGTTTTCTCCAGGGGAGGTGTAAAGAATTAAGAAGTTCCATTCTTAAGCAAGGTGGCTGTTAAGTGAGTTGTGCAGGATTTTATCTTTTCTTGTCATGGTTGTTAAACAAATCACTGCAGTTAAGTGAATCAGGCAGTTGTTAAGCGAATCCAGCTTCCTGCATTGATTTTGCTGTGTTAGAAGAAAAGTCTTCATCATGGTTCAGTCCAAGCAGGGGATAAACAATATGGCAACTGCTTTAGAAAGAAGGTTGTAGTTTATTGAAGAGGAGAGCCAGACGGAAAGATGGCAGAAAAGAGAGAAAAAAAGGGGCTGAGCACATTTGGGAAGTGGGTTTTTATACTCTCTGGAGCCTTTTGTTTGGAGTTGCTTCCTGTGGCATGAACTTTGACCTGAGTCTGAGTGTGCCCTTTGGTATCTGTGGGTTAATCCTATTATGTCCTGTCTTAGAGTTTGGGTGGGGTATAAAGATTTTAGGTGTCTTTGTCTTCTTAATCTTCTAGCTTCAACCTTCCTGAATGGTTTACATCTGTATTTCAACAGAGCTGGTTTCTGCTTGGGGAAGGGAGACTTGGGGCTATTAAGAAAAACTGGGCATGCTTTTCTGCCTCTTTAAGATCCTTTGAGGAAATATATTTTTCTGCCCTTTTAATATTTCCTTCTCTGGGGGGCTGACTTCCCACAACTTGGGAAGGCTGCAAATGGCAACCATGTGCCCTCAGGACATGGCAATCATAAATGCATACTAGTTGCCAAGCAACCAAATTTTGATCATGTGACATTGGGGATGCTGCAATGGTTGTAAGGGTAAGGACCAGTTGCAAGTCACATTTTTCAGTGCCGTTGTAACTTCAGATAGTCGCTAAACAAATGGCTGTAAGCCGAGGACTACCTGCAGTTGTAATCTATCCACCTTTCTCAAAGTTTCATTGCGTTGTTCAGGTGTGTCAATTTTGGTGTTTAGATTTGGGGGGGGGGTACATACACTACTATTAGACTACAGAGAGGGGTGATGGGCAGGTTTAGGAATCCTTGTGCTGGATCTTTAATCTCATTAATACATCCCCCTCTCTCTTGCTGATTAAAGTTAAATTGCTACAGTTGATAAAGTTGCTGAGGTTGAGAAACACTGATCTAGATCAGCGGTTCTTAAACTGGGGTTAATTGCCCCCAAGGGAGTAATTTGGGCAAATCCTGGGTTAATGGAGCAATTTGCAAAGTCTTGTTTGTGAGTCAAGAATCCAATTTGTGGCTGCTGCTGCTGCAAAAACACTTGTCTAAAATAGCAATGCTGTTATTCAGGACCAAGGAAAGATGTATAAGTAATCCTCATTGAATGACTTCACTTTGGCAACTCCATTCATTGCTAAGGGTCACGAAGAAAAAAAAACCCACACCAGATTTACAGCCTCACTGCTGCTTCCTTCATTAAGCAAAACTGCAGTTGTTAAGCAAGACATCAGGTGACAGTGTGGGAAGTCAGCTCCCCAGAGAAGGAAATATTAAAAGGGCAGGAAAATATATTTTCTCAAATGATCTTTAAGAGGCAGGAAAGCCTACCCAGTTTTCTTAATAGCCCCAGGTCTCCCTTCCCCAAGCAGAAACCAGCTCTATAGAGATGCAGATGTAAATCCAGGGAGCTATGAGATTAAGAAGACAAAGACCTAAAATCTACATACCCCATCAAAATTCTAAGAGTCATCAGCCCCAGGGAAGCAGGATATGACCTTTGAACATAATAAGATTGACCCATCACCATACCAGAAAGGCAAACCCAGACTCAGCTCAGAATACATGACACAGGAAATAGCCTCAAACAGGAACAGGAAATCACTCCAAACAAAAGGCTCAAGAGGGTAGAAAAACCCACTCTCTACATGTGCTCAGCCCTTTTTTCCCCTCTTTTCTGCCAGAGCCATCTTCCTGTCTGGCTCTCCTCTTCAATAAACTGCAATCTTCTTTCTAAAGCAGTCGCCATGTTGTTTATCCCCAGCTTGGACTGAACCATGATGAAGACTTTTCTTCCAACAACAGCAACTTGCGACTTTACTGCTGCAACCACCTAGCAGACGGGAATAAAAACCAAACACCTCCCACCCCACCCCCACTGCCAGTCCTCAACAGAAATGCTCACAACAATGAAAACCTGGGACAGGAGGAAGAGTGTCGCCAGGCGGGCAGGCAGGTGTCTTGCTCGGCTGTGGCTTGGGGGGCACTTTTTTTCAGTGCTATTGTAATTGGGTCACGCAATTCCCATAGCCACATAATTAGATAGCTACATGATAGATCAGGGGTCTTCAAACTTGGCAACTTTAAGACTTGTGGACTTCAATTCCCAGAATTCCTCAGCCAGCCATGATGACTGAGGAATTCTGGGAGTTGAAGTCCACATGTCTTAAAGTTGCCAAGTTTGAAGACCCTTGAGATAGATAGACAGACAGACAGACCTTGATTTACCTCCACAATTGAGCCAAACATTTCCATTGCTAAGCAAGGTTAATTGAGTTTTGCCCCATTTTATGACTTTTATTGCCACAGTTGTTAAGTGAATCACTGCAGTTGTTAAGTTACTAACATGGTTGTTAAATGAATCTGGTTTCCCCATTGACTGCTTGTCAGAAGGTGCAAAAGGTGATCACATGACCCTGGGACACTGCAACCGCCAGTTGCTAAGTGTCTGAATTTTGATCACATGACCCTGGGGATGCTGCAATGGTCATAAGTGTAACAAAAGCTCATAAGTCCCTTTTTTCGGTGCCGTTGTAACTTCAAACGGTCACTAAACAGATGATTGTTAAGTCAAAGGCTATATGTATATGTATGCGATGCATATGTATATGTATATGATTCACCACTGGAATCCTATGACAAGGGAGAGCAATAGCTGAGCCATTTCTCAAATTTGTGTGATTGTGTGATGTAGCCAGAATCTGAAAAGTCTTCCGGCATCTCTGCATTGAAGTTGCAGTTTTGTTACCGGCACAGAATACCTTCAAAACAGACCCCAAAGGGGAGTGAGTTGTAACGACACAAGTCTCTCTCTGATCATCTGATTCTTTTTGACTCTTCGCTGCTTTGATGTTGACACACAGCTTATGAAAAAAAATGAATGGTTGCCAGGAAGCCAGACCACAGTCTTTGATTCTCTGCTCCAAAGGAATTATGACACGGCATTTGCTCCCCAGATTTGGTGGGGTGGGGTGTGTGGGGATGGATGAGGAATGATAATTTCAACTCCCAGATTCCTAGGCAATGCTCCTTATTGTAAAACTGTGTTTCTCAACCTTGGCCCCACTATAATAATCATAATAACAACAACAACAATAACAACAACAACAACGTTGGAAGGAATCTTGGAGGTCATCTAGTCCAACCCCCTGCTCAGGCAGGAAACCCTATACCATTTCAGACAAATGGCTGTCCAGTTTCTTTTTAAAAATTTCCAGTGTTGGAGCATTCACCGCTTTTGGAGGCAGGTTGTTCCACTGGTTAATTGTTCTAACTGTCAGGAAGTTTCTCCTTAGTTCTAGGTTGCTTCTCTTCTTGATTAGTTTCCCTCCATTGCTTCTTGTCCTGCCTTCAGTTGCTTTGGAGAATAGCTTGACCCCCTCTTCTTTGGGGCAGCTCCTGAGATACTGGAACACTGCTATCATGTCATCCCTCGTCCTTCTCTTCATTAAACTAGACATACCCAACTCCAGCAACCATTCCAACCAGTCCCCTAAGATGTGTGGACTTCAACTCCCAGAATTCCCCAGCCAGCATGGCTTAACAATCACGTGATTTACTTTAACAACTGAAGTGATTTGCTTCACAACCATGGCAAAAAAAAAAAGGTCATAAAATTGGGTGCAACACATCCAACTTGCATAGCTGGCTGGGGAATTCTGGGAGTTGAAGCTGGCGCATCTTAAAGTGGCCAAAGTTGAGAAACACTGTGTAGGAGAGGACCATAGAGATGGCCTAAGCTAGGGGAAATTATGCAACAGCAATTAGCAGAAGATGATTTAAGGAAGAAAAGCTTAGAAAGAAACCTGATTTCCACTTTAAGAAGGAGGAAGGAAAAATACTGCCAAGCCTTCAAGATTCTGCTACTCTAGCCTAGATCAAACAAGCTGAGGTATACTATGACTTGCGGAGTGTCTCCTGTTAGCCTACCTAAAAGGGCCAACATCAAGGAGCATCTGAAGGGTGCTGGTTTGTAGCAAGGCTGCCTTGGCGTGAAAATTAAATTGAGGTTCATTGTTTGAAGTCCAGGTATGACACCTTCTATCTTCTATTTCATTTGTTTGTCTTTGATATTTTTCAGAGTTTATAAACCCTTGCTAATTCAGGTTCTGGGGGCCATTCTTTGAAGACCCCTGAACTGTTTCCCAAGTGTTGGTTCCATCTGAACTAAAAGGGGTCACATCTTACAATCTTGCTTCAGATGTAGAGTTGGGAACAGCAGTGTCCCAGATGTAGGTGACTCGTTATTTATAGCAGGGGTCTTCAAACTTGGCCCTTTTATGATTTGTGGACTCCAACTCCCAGAATTCCTCAGCCAGGCACGCTGGGAGTTGAAGTCCACAAGTCATAAAAGGGCCAAGTTTGAAGACCCCCTGTTTTATAGACTCATGAACCTTGATGGCAACATCCCCAAGACCAGAGGAATAAGTGTTACATTGTTGAAAAGGATACTGGTAGTCCTCAACTTACAATCACAGTTAGGACCAGAATTTCCATTGTTAAGCAAGATAGATGCAAAGTGTTGCACCCAATTTTATGACCTTTTCCCCCCATGGTTGTTAAGAAGATCACTTAACATGTGACTGTTAAGTAAACCATGTGACTGTTAAGCTAATTTGGCTTCTCCCATTGACTCTGCTTATTGCAGACATGTCAAACTCGCGATATCACGTGACGTCGCACAACGTATTGGGACGGTTTTGCCATTGCCGGCAATGGGGTGGGTATGGCTTCCGGATGACACATCCGGCCTGTGGGCCAGCAGTTTGACACCCCTGGCTTGTTGGAAGCTGGCTGGGAAGGCAGCAAATGATGGTCATGTGACCTTGGGATGCTGCAACCATTGTTAATACATGCCGGTTGCCTAGCAGCTGAATTTTGAACTCATGACTATGCCGATGCTGGTTGTAACTGCTATAGGACCAGTCATACATATTTTTTTTCGGTGCAGTTGTAACTTCATGGTCACTAAACACATAGTTATAAGTTGAGAACTACTTGTAATAAAAAAAGAAGTAGCAAAGCTGTGGTGAGTAGTTTTTCCCCCACTCCAGATGTCTGAAGAGAATTCCCTTTTCCCACCACCTTCCTTTCCACCGCTGAGTTGTTACTCCTCCTGCTGAAGATACTATCCCAATTTACATCTGATTAATTAAACCGCCTACACCAAGAGCCCTTCCCAGGAGCTTCTTTGTTTATTAACCTTCCATTGTTCGGTGGTATAATGGTAGATTCATTGAAGGGGAGGGGGGAGGAGAGGAGCAGGAGATCAGAAATAATGACTTTTATAAATGAAGGCAAGCGAAAAATGCAATCTGCTTTCATCCCATTAACAAGTTCTTGGTCTCTTGGAGGAGCTGAGGGGATGGCGGTCCCAGGGGGAAGAGGGACAGGAGAGAAAAAAAATACTTAGGCTAGGAAGGCATAAATGTAGAATAGATCAGTGATGGGGAACCTTTTAGAGACCGAGTGCCCAAACTGCAACCCAAAACCCACTTATGTATCGTCGGGTGCTGGGTGGGCATGGCCCATTGGGTGGGCGTAGTTGCGGTAATAACAGCAGACTGGGTAGGACTAAAAAGTTCAATCAACCAATTCCAATTTTGTGAGATCTTTTTTTTGAAATTGATTGATTGATTGAACCTTTTTTTTTTTTTGCACACGGCGGCGGAGGCCTAAAGTGAAAAGGTGTTATAAAACCCAGCTGAAGGCCTAGGACTGGGGCGACGGCACGCGTGCCCACAGAGAGGGCTCTGTCTGCCACCTGTGGCATGCGTGCCATAGGTTCGCCACCACGGGAATAGATGCTAAATCAAAACAGTTTTTCGTATTTGGAGAGGAGGGTATGTTGAGCCAGACTGGCCTATTACTGGTAGTCCTTGACTTATGACAGTGGTGGTGAACCTATAGAACGTGTGCCAGAGGCAGCACTCAGAGCCCTCTCTGTGGGCACGTGCGCCGTCAGCCCAGTCCTAGGCCTTCAGCTGGGTTTTATAAAACCTTTTCGCTTTAGGCCTCCGCTGCCGTATGCAAAAAAAAAAAAAAAGGTTCAATCAATTTCAACTTCTCGCAGAATAATAAAAAAAAAGATCTTGCAAAGTTGGAATTGATTGATTAAACTTTTTAGTCCCACCCAGTCTGCCATTACCATGCCACGCCCACCCAATGGGCCACACCCACCCAGCACTCGATGATGCATAAGTGGGTTTTGGGTTGCAGTTTGGGCACTCAGTCTCTAAAAGGTTCCCCATCTGTCAGAATCCAATTATATTTCATCTTTAATTATCAAACATAGAAACTCCCAATTCTGCCTTCTCTGGATTCTGCCATAAGAGGGAGAAAAGGGGGAGAGCAAAGGGGCTTTATGGCCCTCACTTCCTTCAGCACACTTCAAAGGACTGAATGTGTGTTTATTGTGGCCTCTAAGCTTTAACATATCAAAGAAGAGTAATTGCCTTTCATGTAGTTATCTGAAGTCTCCATCCAGACGGAAGAAGAAAGGGGATGGAATTGTGATACTTGAAACTATCACTGGAAGGGGGGTTGATTGGGTGGGACTACTGGGGAACCCCTTAAAACCTTGAATGGGAGAGCTTGAACCCCAAGTCCTGTCTAGCATGCCTGCAACCATTTTCTCTTAATAAAGGATTCCTGTTGGAAGAATTATTCCAAGAGTTCTGTCTTCTTAAGATGCAAAGTGGGGTGGGTCCTCACATTAGACAGGACTTGCAAAATTAATCCACCTGGAAGGAAGACCCTTGCCGGGGGATTTTGCAAAAATTTACCATGTCAGACAATGGAGCAAAAGAGGGGGAAAACTCCCTGGAAAGAGAGCCGCTGACCCAGTTGGAACCTTGCCAGATGTTGGGATCCGAGAGGCCAGATTCCTCAGAGAGAAGAAGTGGTGGAGACACAGGACCACAAGCCTCGCTGGTCGATGGGCGTTGGAAAGAAAAGTGAGTGGGGAAAGGAATCAAGAAGGTGACCCTGAGACGGGGGACCAAGCAACCAGAATGGAAGCAGGAGATGGAGAAATCCCTGCACGCAAGTGAAGAGGGAGAAAGCTGGGCACCGTACTCAGACTGGATCCTAGAGAAAGCTATTGACCTGATGAAGAGAACTCTCAGCTCCCTAGGAGAGGAGAATACTGAACCCTACGGCTGCCCCAGTTCCTGGAGCCGCAAAGGGAGAGACACCGAGGGGACGTGGAACCTGCAACCCCAGGGACATCTACTGATCCAGGAGCTCCCACCCCCTACCGGACCACAGATGGCAATCTGGACGGAAGGCACTACCACCCACAACAGAGGCACCGATCCATTCCAAGACGTCCACCATTGGAAGTGAAATTCAAAGGGGAGCCAACACGCTTGGGATTTTTCCTAACCCAAGTCCTCAGCTACATGGAGGAATATGGGCAGGACATTCCCAGCGACAAAGCCCGCATCCGGATCGTGCAATCTGCCCTGGATGGACCAGCTGCGGATTGGGTAGTGAACTTGCATGACTCCAATGCCCCAGAACTCAGTAACTTCAACCGTTTCATGTCCTCTTTGAGAAGACGATTTGAAGACCCCCTGGCTGATCGCAAAGCCCGTGAAAGAATAACAACGATGAGGCAGGGCAAACGCCCAGTGGCTGAGTATACACAAGAATTCCGGGCCATTGCCAGCAAACTGAATTGGCCAGAAGACATCCTCCTTGGCCATTTCAAAGACGGACTAAACTATGATCTATATGATGCTTGCCTACCCCGAGGGGACCCACATCGACTTGAGGAATGGTACGTCTTGGCAGAGGAAGCAGAGATCGACATATTGAAGAGGCACCGCCGAGGAAAACAATGGAGCCGCCCCCCGCCTGAGCTGACACACCAACCGGTGAAATCATCGGATACAGCCAAGAAGCAAATGGGGTGTTTCAAGTGCGGAAGAGAAGGGCATCGAGCTGTAGAATGCCGCTCAAAGGCCCCCCAGCACAACCCAGACAGATCCCCAATCAACAAACCCGGAAAGTATTCAGCTAAGCCAAAAGAAACAGCCATGAGAATGATGGAAATTGCAGAAACCCCCACCTCTGCTCACCAAGGGGAAAGAACTCCAGCCTACACCACAGGGCCGGTGGATGCCTCAGATGACAGCTCGGAGGGCGAACCCCTGGTAAGTGGATGCATCACACCCATCTTCAAAACAGTGACTATATTAATCCCCCCCATGCCCGAAGCTGTGAAGGTGAAAGCCTTAATAGACTCTGGCTGTACCCGCTGCCTCATTAGCCCAACACTAGTGGGGAATCTGGGCATCCCATCCAGGAGACTGGAACAACCAATCTCATTTGGCCAGCTAGATGGATCCATAGCAGGGGGGGTGCCAGCTACCTAGCCACTTTGCCAATACATCTCTCCCTGGGCAACCATGAAGAGGACTTAACGTTTGTGGTGACCCCAGGTATGGAATGCCCAATGATTCTAGGGATGGAATGGTTGAAAAAATGGAACCCCTGGGTAAATTGGAGGACGACAGAAATCAAATTCCCGAAGGGGGACCCTATGGACTTAAAACCCCAAGGGAGGCTACCAGAATCAAGAATAGAAAAAGCATCCATAGGAGAGGAAAAAAGATTAACAGAAATACCAGAGGAATATAGGGACCTTGCTGAAGTCTTCAGTGAGGAGAGGGCGAATGAGCTTCCCCCCCACCGACCCACAGACTGTACCATTGAATTCAAGCCTGGGGCAAAACTCCCGAAGCCCAGATTATACTCCATGAGCCCAAAGGAGAAGGAGGAAATGGAAAGATTTATAAAAAAAAACCTGGAGAGAGGTTTCATTGAGCCAGCCAAGCCTAAAGTGGCTGCCCCGGTCCTTTTTAGAGAGAAGAAGGATGGCTCTTTACGTTTATGCGTGGATTATAGGGCCCTGAATACAATCAGTGAAAGCAACCTATACCCGCTGCCCCTCATGAAAGACATGCTGTCACACCTATCGAAAGGGAAAATTTTTTCTAAACTAGACTTAAGGGAAGCTTACTATCGAGTAAGAATCAAGGAAGGGGACGAATGGAAGACTGCATTTAACTGCCCCATGGGGTGCTATCAATTCAAAGTCTTGCCATTTGGATTACAAGGGGGCCCTGCAGTCTTTATGCAATTAATCAATGACGTTCTAAGGGAGCACCTGTTTAAGGGGGTCCTTGTTTACTTGGACGACATTCTTATCTTTACCGAAACAAAAGAAGAACACGTCAAACTTGTCAGAGCGGTTTTAAAGAAGCTGCGAGCCGCTCACCTATATGCCAAACTCTCAAAATGCGAATTCCACCAGGAAAGGATAGACTACCTAGGCTATCGCATATCCCCACAGGGCATTGAAATGGACCCGGAGAAGGTCAAAGCAGTACTAGAATGGGGCACCACCCCGCACAAGAAAGCAACTACAAAGTTTCCTGGGCTTTGCAAATTTTACCGCCAATTCATCCCCTCATTTGCACAGATAGCCTTGCCCCTCACTAACTTACTAAAAACGAAGGGAACATCCTCAGTAAAACCTAGCCAGCCACTAACATGGACAATGGAGTGCCAAGCAGCGTTTGAGAGACTAAAGAGACTTTTTTCTGCCGAACCAGTACTAAGGCACCCAGACATGGACAAACCCTTCATAATACAGGCAGATGCAAGTGATGTGGCAGTGGGGGCTGTGCTATTACAAGAAAATGATGATGCAGTATTGCAACCCTGTGCATATACATCTAAGAAACTCACGGAAACAGAACAGCGCTGGCCCGTATGGGAGAAGGAGGCTTATGGGATACGTTGGGCATTACTCACGTGGCGACAGTTCCTGGAAGGCAACAAAATCCCCTTCCAGGTATGGACTGATCACAAAAATTTAGAAGCCCTGAAAACTTCCAGGAAACCTCAATCCAAACAAGCCCGCTGGTCCCAGCATTTTCACCAATTCCAATTTAAGCTCAAACATTTACCAGGAAGAAAGAACTTCCTGGCAGATGCACTATCTCGCATGCCCCAATATAACAGCGCACGAACCACAGACTCTAGACCAATAATGGCAGAGTCACAACTGGCAGCGCCAGTAACCACAAGAACCCAAGCCAAAATAAAACCACAACTGGACAGCCAAACTGGGATTGAATTCAGAAAAAGTTTGGAAACAGATGATTGGTTCCAGAAAAACAAACATGTGTGCACAATGAGAGACGGATTGCCTTGGGTAGGGGAAAAGTTATATATACCAACAACTCAAAGACTAACTTTCATGCAACTTTGCCATGACACAAAATCAGCAGGGCATTTTGGATTTGTAAAAACTTTACACTTAATTAAACGGCAATTTTGGTGGCCATCAATAAAAAAGGACATAGAAAGTTATGTTGCCAGCTGCCCAACCTGTGCATCAGCAAAGAGGTTGCAAGGGAAATCGCCAGGGCTGTTACAACCAGTGGCAAGTCCCTCAGCCCCCTGGAGGGAAATAGCCATGGATTTTATAGTGGAATTGCCTGAAAGCAATGGGAATACTGTTATCTGGACAGTCACGGACCTATTTTCCAAACAGGTGCACTTTATCCCTTGCCAAAAAATTCCCACTGCAAAGGCCTTAGCAAAACTTTTTATCCAGCACATTTACAGATTGCACGGGGCACCCCAACGCATCATCTCTGATAGGGGAGTGCAATTTACGTCTACATTTTGGAAGGAATTTTTATCCCTCTTAGGGACCACTCAGGGACTGACATCTAGCCATCACCCTCAGACAGATGGACAAGCGGAACGCTGCCAGTCGGTACTTGAGCAATATTTGAGATGTTTTTTAAATTTCCAACAGAGTGATTGGACGGACTTACTTCCTTTTGCAGAAGTTGCCTACAATAATGCAGTCCACTCCAGCACAGGCTACACTCCTTTTCAAATAGCCAACGGCCAAAGTTTCAACCCTATGCCAGAGTTAACCCCAAAAGAACCAACGATCCCTTCACTGAAAGAATGGATGGAAAACCTACAAAACACCTGGCCAATAGTCAGAAAATCACTAGATGAAGCTAGGCGGGCATACAAAGCACAAGCCGATAAAAAAAGGGTTGAGCCTACACCATTCATTATAGGAGAAATGGTGTACTTATCTACAAAATACCTAAAGTCCCTACAGCCCTGTAAAAAACTTGGACCAAAATATATAGGACCTTTTCCAATTAAAAGGATCATAAATCCAGTAACAGTAGAATTAGAATTACCCAAAAACCTCAGGCAAATACACCCAATTTTTCATTGCAGCTTGCTGAAAAGAGAGCATCAGTCACCTCTACGGCCAAAAATCCCCCCCCCACCACCTCCAATCATGGTGGAGGGGGAACAACACTTCGAAATAAAAGAGATCCTTGACTCTAGGAGATATCGTGGAACAACTCAGTACCTAGTTGCCTGGAAACACCTCCCTGCCTCACAAAATGAGTGGGTCCATAAACGTCACGTCAGAGCCCCGAAGCTATTGAAGAAGTTTCACACAGAGTATCCTAACAAGCCTAACTAAATTTTTTACTTGTGTTTTCTTTCAGGTGGATCTCTCTTATTGTTAAGAGGGGCCGGATGTCAGAATCCAATTATATTTCATCTTTAATTATCAAACATAGAAACTCCCAATTCTGCCTTCTCTGGATTCTGCCATAAGAGGGAGAAAAGGGGGAGAGCAAAGGGGCTTTATGGCCCTCACTTCCTTCAGCACACTTCAAAGGACTGAATGTGTGTTTATTGTGGCCTCTAAGCTTTAACATATCAAAGAAGAGTAATTGCCTTTCATGTAGTTATCTGAAGTCTCCATCCAGACGGAAGAAGAAAGGGGATGGAATTGTGATACTTGAAACTATCACTGGAAGGGGGGTTGATTGGGTGGGACTACTGGGGAACCCCTTAAAACCTTGAATGGGAGAGCTTGAACCCCAAGTCCTGTCTAGCATGCCTGCAACCATTTTCTCTTAATAAAGGATTCCTGTTGGAAGAATTATTCCAAGAGTTCTGTCTTCTTAAGATGCAAAGTGGGGTGGGTCCTCACACCATCACTGACTTATGACCACAACTGAGCCCAAAATTTCTGTTGCTAAGCAAGACAATTGTTAAGTGAATTTTGCCCCATTTTACAACCTTTCTTGCCACGATTGTTACGTGAATCACTGCAGTTGTTAAGTTAGTAACGTGGTTGTTAAGTGAATCTGGCTTCCCCATTGACTTTTTGCTCATCAGAAAAGGTGATCACATGACCCTCCCCAACACACTGAAGTCATTATAGGTACATTCCAGTTGCCAACCATCCAAATTTTGATCATGTAACCCATGGGGATGCTGCAACAGCTGTAGGTGTGAAAAATAGTCACGAGTCCCTTTTTTCCATATCATCATAACTTCAAATGGTCACTAAACAAATGGGTGTAAGTTGAGGATTACCTGTGTAATGTATTAACAATTAGCAATGTCTAGTGTCTTTTCTTGCTGGCTAGGAAACATCTGGACAAATGTTTTGCATGATTTTAGACAATCCACACCCACTAGATTTTCCTCTTTGTTGATTTTTTCCAGTTCTCATCTCATCAATCATAGAATGACATGACCTCCAGATAATATGCTGTTCAGTTGAATAAACAACAAGCCATGGTTATACATCATTTAAATTGCCCTTCTCTGACTGCTGTTTGCTCTGTTAATCAGGTTTGGACATCATACTAGGCCAGGGGTAGGCAACATTGGCTCTTTTATGGCTCGTGGACTTCAGCTCCCAGAATTCCTGAGCCAGTATGGCTCAGCTTGGAAACCTCTCCCTTTCCCCTCAGCATGGCTGGCTCAGGAATTCTGGGAGTTGAAGTCCACGAGTCATAAAAGAGCCAAGGTTGCCTACCCTGTACTAGGCTGAACTAGTAACTAGGTCTTGGATCTTGTTTATTTGATATGAGTGGCTGTCTTACCCCAGGGCATCACTAGGTGGCAGCACCTAGCTGATCTTGGCTGATCCAGAGAGCTAAGCAGCATCAGCTTTGGTTAAAAATTGGATGGGGGATAATCGGAAAAATCCACACTGGAGATTTCAAAAAAAAAAAAACAACAACCAGCCCAGAAGACAGCACTAACAAACCACTTGGCCTACTTGAAGGTATCTTTATTTACATCATAGGTTTGGTTTTGGAAAAATCATGTGGCTGCTAATAACCACTGACGACATTACCCTGTTTGAGTAATGAAACGTCTGCAAGAAAACATCCAAGCTCAGAGAGCACCACGGACCCCTCGTGTGACTATTGCGTGATGCTGTCTTAAAGAATTGCACGCAAGGGCTACAGACATGCTCCCATGTGCTCTGAAGCGCTTATTTGGAATCGGATCCAAAATGCTGCACAATCTATTATGACTGGGAGATTGGGTTGGCACATAAAGCATATTTTGTTATTAAATGATACATTATACAAATGGAAGATGATTGGCTGGCACTTCTGTGGAAGACAAAGTACCAGACTGAATGTTGGTCTGGTCATATTGATTTTGGCACCGCAGGAGCAAGAGATTTGACCACATAGCAGCAACCAATCATCTGAGCTCCTGAGCAAAGCAGATTAGGAGGATTAAAAAAGATGGAAAAGAACGTGGATGCCCTTCGTCATCGTCTCAGCCTGCCCTGTGAGAGCAATGGGCATACATGTGTCCGTTTCTCTCTTTTTTTTCCCCGCAAGTTTTTTTATTAATTTTCCAATATTACATTTACATATTTGAAAATAGCGTGGCGGCTGAGCACCGTAATTCTATTACATTTGAATATCATCAGTACAAATCTCAAAGTGTTACAACAACTAATTCCCTCTCTTTCCCCCATAATATCTACTGTCTCATATTCTCCAAAGCGCGTGAAGGCAGGACAAGAAGCAATGGATGGAAACTAATCAAGGAGAGAAGCAACCTAGAACTAAGGAGAAATTTCCTGACAGTTAGAACAATTAATCAGTGGAACAACCTGCCTCCAGAAGCGGTGAATGCTCCAACACTGGAAGTTTTAAAGACAAGACTGGACAGCCATTTGTCTAAAATGGTATACGGTTTTCTGCCTGAGCAGGGGGTTGGACTAGATGACCTCCAAGATCCCTTCCAACTTTATTATTATTATTATAATACATATCTTAATTGATTTGTCATTCCATCTTTTAGACAATAACCTAGTAAGTGTTTCTTAACTTTAATTTCCCATTGATATTTAAATTTAACGTTTAATCTTTATCATTTCCGAATTTTAAATGACTCCAATTTCTAAGTCTCCTATCTCATATTTGGGGCTAATAATTTTTTTTCTTTTCTTCCTTCTACTTCCTTCCTTTCTTCCTTTCCCCCCAAAAAGAAAAAAGGGCCTCAGGTTGAAAGCATGCCAGCCATATGGGAAATTTGGTATACAGGTCGTCCTCAACTTACAACCACAAGTGAGCCCAAAATTTATGTTGCTGAGACATTTTTTTAAGCGAATGTTGCCCCAATCTTTCTTGTGACAATTGTGAGGTGGATTGCTCCAATTGGTAAGCTAGTAACACTGTTGTTAAGTGAATCCCGCATTCAGTTCCATAAGCCCCCCCCCCCCCCGAATGGCCTGAGAGGAACAGTGAGGCTCCTCCAGTGGACCATGCCTTGTCGCTTGCCCTGGTCCCAACCCCTTCTGCCAGAGACCCTCAGATCTGTCCCAGTCCTGCCCAGACCCCCACAGGCACCCTTGACACGAACGGTGTAGAGCTGGCCACACCCACCCAGTAGGCCACACCCACTCCATCCACACCCACCCAGTAGGCCACACCCACCCTGGCCACAGCCCCCTGGCACCCTGAGGGCAACCTCAATGCTGACGCGGCCCTCAATGAAATTGAGTTTGACACCCCTAATCTATTGCCTCCAACCTCATGGATTCTCGGTAGTTTTACGGATTTTAGAATAAGAATAAAAACACAGTTTAAAAGCTAAATAACCAGTAATTAATAAAACATTATGTGGACCTTCCTACATACCTTCATGACTCTCAGACAGCAATTACATTTCTAGATGCTTCTCATTTCGAAAGCATGAGTATGTATCAGGTTTTTCAAGGCATCCTGTTTTTAAAGATCTCCGTCTCCCTTAAAAAGATTCCTAAGATGGCTAACTGTTGGATCTTAGCCATAGCTGGGAGACTGAGTAGTGGATTTACACCTCTGCAGAATGCATTGCAGTGTTTCTCAGCTTGCACTGATCCCGGTGTGCAAGATCTGAACCGATTTAAATTCAACTAAAATTAAACGGAGTGGAGGTGATTGCCGTGCAGTGGTATATTTAATGATTTTCTCCTGTCTTATTAAAAGGCATAGCTTGGTAACAAGTGTGCTTTCGGAGCATTGCTAGATTATGCTCTGCTAGACTGGCATGAAAGTTTGTGTGTGTGCTTGTGTCTGTGTGTGCGTGCCCGTGCATGCATGTATACAGTATACACACTATGATGAAATGTAGTCTGGAGTTGCAGGAGGGAGGGGCTGTTTCCCAGAGCAAAGAACCAGCCGAGCTCGGAGTGTCTGGTGCGTGGGAAAAGAGCAAGGTTGGACGCTCTGTAGCCATTCTATAATTATGGCAGATAATTGCTTTACTCTGGCAAGATTCTGTTTGTAGGTGAACAATGAACTACCCAGAAGCAACTTCATCTGTCATTCTTGGTTCTTTGGGCCTGATACACACGGGCACACTGACACACCAGCACACATTTTTGTTGATGCATAAATCACCACTTTAATTTCAGAGAAGGAAGAAAGGGTCAGGCATAAAATATCAAGTCTACTCATGAAGGTTCAAATTAACTGATTTATTGCTAAAAAAAACCTATGCAGAGGGATCTTGTCAACTATTGGTCAGCAAGAGCAGCGATTCTCAACCTATGGGTCGCAACCCCATTTGGGGTCGATCGACCATTTCACGAGGGTTGCCAAGCAAGGCTGTCCACCATTTTTTCCCCCTTTCCGGTGGGTGCCTTACCACTCTTGGGCTGGGCCAGCAGGCGCGGCGCTCCCGGGCAGGGAAAGTTCTCGACTTACAACTGGTTGGGTAGTCCTTGACTTACGACCTGTTTAGTCCTCGTCTTATGACCGGTTTAGTCCTCGACTTACAACCAGTTGGGGGTCACGGCATTGAAAAGGTTGAGAATCACTGGATTAGAGTTAGATAAGGATCAACAGCATTCAAGGAGAGTTGGACTTTGTTAGCTTGTGGCTACATAAAGATTCTAAACTGATGCCTCTTTTAACTCCTCCCCCTGACTCTCTTTGTCCTTCTACAGAAGGGCACTTTATTTGGTGGGAACACCAACTGAAAGGCTGAAGGTCACTGTTTCGGTCACTGGCTAAGCTCCCTTGTGCTGATGTAGGATACATGCTCTACTGGGTTCAACTTGGTTTATAAAGCAAAAGCAAATAGGAGTGCATTCTTACATAGAAATATAGAAGCTATAAGTTATGCCCTTTTTGGGATCAACAATCCCTACTCACGGTCACCTCCCGTCTTGACTATTGCAACACACTCTACCTGCAACTGTCCTTGAAAAGCATCTGGAAGCTCCAGTTGGTGCAAAATGCAGCAGCCCGCATGGTTTTGTGCAGACCTTGGTGTGCACGTTACCTCTCCTGCGGGAGCTGCATTGGTTACTAGTTTGCTTCCGGGTGCAATTCAGGGTGCTGATTGCCACCTTTAAAGCTCTTCCTGGCTTAGGACCAGATCTCAATCACGTCTGGTCACATCTACCCAATCCACTACAATGGGAAGGCAAGGAATGTTCCAGGTCCTGTCCCCTAAGGAGATACATCTGGCAGAACCCAAAATAAGGGCCTTCTCCATGGTGGCACCCTCCCTCTGAAACATCATCCCTCCAGAAATTATATTGGTCCCCACTCTGACACTCTTTTGGAAGGCCCTGAAGATGTGGTTCTGCTAGCAGGCCTGGGAAACCCAGAGCAGGATGGAGCCCATTAAATGGTTGATATGAATGTGTATTGTCGCCGGGGTGGGGGGTTATTATTTTATTATTTTTATTTTTTATTATTTTATATTGTGTTTTATTTCCTGTAAGCTTTGAGCAATATAAATTTTCCAAATAAATAAATAAAGGCTATAACAGGAAGTGGGTCCCCATTTCTTTTCAGCCGGGGAATTTCAGGCATGGCTTGCTATTCTTGCCCTGCTGGGTGACCTCGCCCTCCCTCCCATGGACCTCTTCTTCATCTTTTTCCCTGATAGGTGAGCACACAGTCCTTCTTCTAGACCATGCAATTGTTGGCAGCTACCTGCTGTTTTTAATTTTCTAAGAATGACGCAGAACTTATCAGAAGCTCAGAAGCTTTCCTTGGGAAAAAGAGTGAGGATGCTAGAGATGAAAATTGTCTTGGCAACTTCCTTGCCTTCCACTTAATTTATTTCCACTTAATTTATTCTTTAATCAATAGAATTTAGACATGTAAACACTGGGTGGGGAGAAGAGCCTGAAAAACACCATGTTAAAAAAAAAAAAAGTTCCTGCTTCTACTAGTCCAGTGGTTCTCAACCTGTGGGTCGGGACCCCATTTGGGGTTGAATGACCATTTCACGGGGGTCGCCAAACAAGGCTGTCCGCCATTTTTCCCCCTTTTCTTTGGCCACGTCCAGTGATGTATAAGTGGTTGGGAGTCACCACAATATGGGGAACTGTACTA